>NW_027425439.1:0-1554 GCF_003597395.2 Chelonoidis abingdonii
TGCCTGCAGCTCCTGCTGCTTTCTGTTATTCCCTCTCACCTTTTCTCCTGCCTGCCTGTTATGTCTTCCTCCAGCACAGCACTCCACCATCTCTGTGCATCTAGAGCAGAGAGAATACATATGCACCAGCAGCAGACATAATTTTCTACACTCTGGGTCCTAGTGGCGCCCCTCCTTTAGTCTGGCACCTGAGGCAGTCGCCTCAGTTTGCCTCATGGTAAGGCCAGCCCTGAGCCCATCTTTAATTATCTATGTAATCGGCCTCAGCACATCCATAATAGTTGCATTTGCTTTTTTGGCTTCCTATAGTAGGAATCATTTCTGAAGAAATTTATAAATATTTGCTCTGAATACCTGAACAAATGAGTTATTTCCTGAGACTTGTCTCTTGAGACCTCAAATCTGTTAGTATTTTGGTATCAGGCACTCTGTTCCCTCAGTGTGTCAGATCACCCTGCGAAGTAATCTTTGGCAATGCTTCGTAACAAAAATCGGAAATTTAAAAAAAAAGGAAAGCAGCATAGGCTAATCTTTAAAAAGAGTTTGAGCTGAAGAAATGTGAGCAATTTCTGTTAGCTCTATTATTCTGGTAGTCTTGCTGTTGTCCTTCCTACAACAACAAAGGGCAAGTTTTTAGAAATTTCATGTCAGCTAATCTTTCTAATTTTGTTGTCCTCTGTTCACTATTTCCTGTTCTTTCTGCGGATACAGATTAACATGGCTGCTACTCTGAAATATTTCATGAGAGTCACTCTGCACAGAGGTCAAACTACTCATGCGAGCCACAAATAATTCTGTGCATTTAATGCTTTTTGGACAGTCATCCTGATTCTCCAGTCTGTCACGCTGGTTTTACTCCAGGGAAACATTGTTTATTTCAGTGAGAATCAGGCCCCGTGTGTCTGTAAAGTCTGTTGCGTTTAGCCTGCAATTCTCTCAATTACATTTGAAAAAAATATCTGCCACTTCACTAAAAATCTTAAGCAAATACAATTATTATGCATAAAGTTAGGTTCAAAGCATTTTGTTTCTAAGGGTGGAGGGAAGGAATACACTACTCTCTAAATAGAAACGTTAGGGCTAGTTTTGCCCTCAGAAGCACATTTACAGTTCCCACTGACTTCAATTCTGGGGACAGAATTTGGACTTTGGAAGAGACCATTTCTCTTAAACAACATGAACATGTTTAATGATAATTCATTCATGCTCTACTTTGCAACAAATAAACAGCAAACAACCAGCAGCAAATCATCTGGGGGAGGGGTGGGGAGGAGAAGAGAAGACCTAAATCAGCCAGTCCCTGACTTTAAGATAACTACACCACAAAAGAACTAAGCAAGAAAAAGATGCAAGACTTTCTGTGACTGATAGTCAAACAATTATTTGTAAACTTTCTTGATCCATTATATGCCAGATTGTCATAAATAGATAGCTAAGGGTTAATGTTTCTTTCACCTGTAAAGGGTTAACAAAGAGAACCAAACACCTGACCAGAGGACCAATCAGGAAACCGGATTTTTCAAAGCTCAGGGGAGGGAATTTTTTGGGTCTTTT
>NW_027425439.1:2248-7284 GCF_003597395.2 Chelonoidis abingdonii
GGAGAGATCAACTATGGAAGTGGTAGTGGGTGATAGGGAAATTAGCCAGCATGGATTTTGCTAAAGAACAAATCGTATGTCAAACTGGGAATGCTGATTGCTTTTCCTTTGATAGGCATACTACGAGCTCTGTGGAAGGAGCAAGTGGTGGATGTGGGTATCCTAGACTCTTTAGTAAGCTGCATTTGATACGGTTCGTATGATTCTTAATAATGACAAAGAATCTATGCGCAAAATACGAATTTAATGGGGTACTAGAGGGTTGAGCTTAGCATTTTTCCCTAACCAGGGTTTGCTCCTAAATGTTCGTCAAATGCGATCTAGGTTGAGTGTGATTATGAGTTTAACTTCAGACATTTTTGCTGGCCTATCCTCCTTTCATATGAGATATTAGTTCAGACTCATAAATATCAACCAGCTATGTAAGGTGTAAGGATGTGTGACTTTATTTGAGCATCTTCTTTCGTTTGACTTTCTTTCTTGCCTTAGAGCTTACTTCAGAAATGCAGAACATCTGCACGGACTGTATCAAGACAGAAAATAATAGTAGAGCTATATCTATGACTTTTTTAATCCCATCAGCAGCCATTGCATTCTGTTTTTAGCATCGGCAAATAATAATCCACATTTAATGAATTATTCATTGCCTAATATTTGTGTACATGTCGAATCTTTGCCATAAATTGTAGTTTGGTCTGCACAATCTTCCATCACTCACTCATGTTTTATAGAACACAGAATAAACAATGCTTAGTACAAAGAGTATATAGAAGTAACTGATCAGACTTCTACTGTTAAAGCCATCTATTTTAATTACTGTCTGCGTGACAGCTTAAGATAATCACATATTTCAGATTATTTTTTTTAAAGGAAGAGACTGAAGTGATCCTTGGGGGCGGGATCACAGAAGAGTTACGAAAAGGAAGGGAAGCAATTCATGTCAATGCAATTCTGAACGTTTCAGCTATTACAAAAAGAAAGCATGAATAAGCTGGACGTACAGCAAACTAATAGCATCCTTATCCGTTCTTAATTGGAGTCTGTATGCGGTTTGCAAGTGTTACAGAGTCAAATAACAGTGGAGAGGGAAGGGGGTCAGTGCACTGCAGCTGCAGTAATCTCTGCAACTCCATGTGGAGATAGGTGCTGGAAAGATAGTTTGTTAAGAGTAATAAGCAGGAATATTTCTTTAACACGTGGACGTCTTGTTAATACAATCTGGGATCGAATTTTCTTGTGTGTGGTGAAATCTCTGTTATGGTTCAAAGTGATTTTGTGTGGTGTGTGTGAGAGTGTGATGAGTAGATATGGATGAGGAGATTGTTCTGACCTATATTTCTTAGTACTATTGGTTGACTTCCCTCTGTTCTTCATGACTATTTCATCTGAGATTTAAGCATCTTACAGAGCTCTTGTGTGCAGGTACTATCTTTGGCCTTCGTGTTTAATTTTTTATTTCTATTTTTTCAATTTGGTAAAGTAATTTTGCAGTTGGAACGGTGGCAAGAAGACAAAGTAGCTTCACTTTTAAAAAAAAGTCTGTGATGGCTAAAAGTTTATAGACTTTTGTGATAAAATAATAACGGATGTATGGTTTTCTCAAAGGGCACATCACATTTTTATTTTAATCTATCTATCAATTCCGGAAAGAAGATCTTATGATTTTGAGGGTGGATCAAGATACTGTACGCTGTCTATTGATTAAGGTTTCAGTCAAGATGATTCCACAACATGTCTAAGGACTTACGTCGTGGAGAAGGAGACTTGTCTAACTTCGGGTTGGTAGGAGGGGGTCAAAATCTTACAACATGATACGGATCAATAAGAGATAATGCGTTTCTCGAGAGATACAACTCGTGATGATGTTTCATAACAAACTAATACAAATGTCGCTCGATTTAAGTGCTATAAGCCCTATACGCTGCTGCTAGGACGGACACACCAATTCAGTCACAGATAACAGGACTGGAATGAGACTGTGTATGGAAGAGAGTACCAAATAGCAGAGTAATTGCTACCAGGATCTGGATTGGTTGGGGCTTCCTCTTGGTCTACGTCGGCACAAACCCTTCCTGGGGAATCTCGCATCAAGCCAAACCTGAGAATGTGACTCTCAGAAGCCTGAGCCTCTACCTGAGTAGCATGAAAGGGAATATACCTGTGCAGTGCATCCCTTTCCTGCCAAAAAAGCAAATTGGTCTCTCTCCAGCCAGACTTCTCTCTGGGCTAACTGAGAGTTACTGAGTGCATCTCTTTACAGTCACATTACAGAAAGGCATGTTCTCCATCTGATTGCCACAAAGAGACTATGAATCCCCAAATAACAGAAATCCGAAATGCTTATACTCCTGCCCCTCCCAGCAATTCCGGGGTGCTGCAGAGCTTTACCCGCTACGATTACATCAAAAGAGAATTCCCTCTCCCTTTCCTATTAGCCTATACCCAGTAGACAGAAAAATCTCAACAAGTCTTATAAAAGAATGCTGTTATGACTAATACAAGAAAGAAATAACAATTGAGACATAGATCTCTGCATCATTAGTTGACAATAACCAGGGCTATTTACTTAAAAGAAATATGAATAAACATGCCTTATTCAAAAATAGCCACTTAAACTTGCCGGCAAACTACCCCAGTTAATACAAAAAACGACACAACAGCCTCAGTACCGTAAATTGTTTCTCCTTTGTATTACAACTTTGAAACTGAAGATTAGAAGGCTTACAGTATAGAAAAAG
The DNA here is from genome assembly GCF_003597395.2 of Chelonoidis abingdonii. Lineage (NCBI taxonomy): Eukaryota > Metazoa > Chordata > Testudines > Testudinidae > Chelonoidis > Chelonoidis abingdonii. The sequence goes on from NW_027425439.1 coordinate 4,987, forward strand.
ATCACACCTCTCATAGCGAGAACGCCTGACAAAGACAAAGGTATTGGTGGGGAGAAAGACGACTTCAATGTCATTATGTGCAAACCGGAGTGCCGCAGGGTGGCCAGGAGCATTGTCTACGATCAGCACTACTTTAAAGTCAAGTCTTTTTTCTTCAAGGTACTGCATGACCTCCAGAATGAAACACTTGTGCAACCAATCCAGAATTAATGCTGCCGTCACCCAAGCCTTTTTATTTGATTGCCAGAACACAGGCAGGAGATTTTTGTTCTTGCCTTTTAGGGCACAGGGATTTGCAGCCCTATAGGGCAAGCCTAGCTTTATTAAATGCCCAGCCGCATTGCCACAAAGCAACACAGTCACATGGTCTTTAGCGGCTTTGAAGCCAGGGGCTTGTCTTTCTGATTTTGAAATGTAAGTGCAAGTGGGCATTTTTTTTCCAGAAGAGCCCAGTCTCGTCAGCATTAAAAACTTGTTCTGGAAGATAGTCCCTTTCCTCTATGATTTTCTTTAATTGTTCGGGATAGGCTTTTGCTGCGTCCTCATTGGCAGATGCAGCTTCACCAGTAGTCTGCACATTTTTGAGGTTAACGCGGTTCCTAAAACTGTTAAGCCAACCTTGGCTGGCTTTGAATTTCTTCTTGTTAGAAGGCTGTCCCTCTTTGGCGGGAGGTTTGAACAGTGCATAGATGCTAAGAGCCTTTTCTCGCAACATGTTGCCATTGATAGGCACATGTTTATGGTTCATGTCTTCCATCCATAAGTTTAAAGCCTTTTCTGTCTTCACTAAAGTCTTATCACACACTTGGCTCGTCACCTTAGCAGTTACTGGAGCACTTGATGCCACGACTTGACGAATTTCTGTCTCTCGAATCTTGATGCTAGATTCATTGCGGCCATATTTACGCACCACGTTTGCAATGGACATACCATCTCTCAATAAGTCCAACACAGCCAGATTTTCCTCTAGTGTTGGAACACATCACTGTTTCTTCAGTTGAGCACCAGATGAAGTAGGTGCCTTGCGTTTAGGGGCCATGTTATACAGTACGAAAAATATGTACTGTCTCTTTAAACAGTACAGGCACAGTAGAGTCTCACTCAGTGCGGTGCAATGTGCACAGTATGAGAGGCACAGGGGACTGAGTACTGTAGTGGGAACAGCAGATTCGCTTCTCCCATTTCACACTCACTCCGGGGCAGACACACTATTTAAACTTTTTCTTTGTTTGCCAACCCTCCAGGGTTATTATAGGGGAGAACCTTATCACAGGCCTAAAGACATACTGCTGCTGTCAAGTGCCCCCCCGAAAAATATTTTAGTGGGAACAGCAGATTCGCATCTCACGGTGGTGGAATTGCCCTTTTTTTTTTTCCTTTCTCCCAACCGCACAAAGCTGAAATCATGCATGTTAAATGCACATTAAGATGTGACAGACCTGTAGAGCTTTGAAATGCAAGTCTGCATTGTTAGAGGTAGAAGGGGAGGTGTTTGCTCAGGTCTTGTGATGTAAGCAAAGGCTTGTTTATTGCTATGGCTTTAATTCAAAGATCTAAAAGGAAATATTAACATTTAGGAAGATACTTGAGTGAAATAGTATTATTGTCTATGTGTCTCTTTGAAGGTTGTGGTAACCTGTATCTGAACTGTGTAATGGATAAATTACCCTGTGTTAATTGCCAGGCTGTTTGGGAGAAGAAAAGTTAAGCCTATTATTTTCTCAAGCCAAAAGGCTGCTGGAAATGTATAAAAACCCTGGAACACAGTCCTACTTCATCTCAGATCTGCTTTGCGTTTCAAGAGGGGAAAACCTTAAGCCACAAGGATTGAGATCCCCAGTCATTGACTGGAGCCACCCTGAATATGGACATTGAACTTATAACCTATGAACTATTTCTAAAAGGACTTTTGGCAACTACAAGCTCATCTCTGCTGTGTATCTAAACCTCAAGAATTAAATTCAAGTCTGTATGTATATTAATCTTTTAGCCAACACTCTCTCTCTTTTCTTTTTTAATAAATTTTAGTTTAGTTAATAAGAATTGGCTAATAGTGTGTATTTTGGGTAAGATCTAAGTTATAATTGGACCTGGGCACCTGACTGATCCTTTGGGATTGGAAGAACCTTTTCTTCTATATGATGAGATAAGATTTTCAGTAATCATCATCATATTGAGGTGCGTGTCTGGACGGAGGTCTGAGGCTGGGCACTTTAAGGGAACTGCGGTGTTTGAACTTCTAAGTAACCAGTGAGGTACTGTAGAAGCTGTTCTGTGCTGGCTTGGTAAATCTAAGTA
>NW_027425440.1:0-10347 GCF_003597395.2 Chelonoidis abingdonii
ATTAGGTGTATTATGGTAGTGCCCACAAGCCCCAGTCATGGGTCAGAACCCCATTGTACTAGGTGATGTACATATTAGGTGTATTATGGTAGTGCGTAAGTGCCCAGGTGTAGCCCAGGATTCCCCTTTGCTATGGGGCTGTACATTACTAGGTGTATTACGGTAGTGTCTCAGCAGCCAGGCATAGCCCAGGACTCCCCCCACCCCCATGCTAGGGGCTGTACATTATTAGGTGTATCAATGAATCTAGTCACAAGGGCGGGGCAGGTAAAAGCCAGACCTCTGTCTCTCCTCCACATCCCAGATCCAGTTCCTGTTTCACTTCAGTTCGGACCTGAAGGACCTGCTCCAGATGGACCTCACCAAACGCATTGGCAACCTCAAGGACGGGGTCAACGACATTAAGACCAATGAGTGGTTTGCTACCACTGACTGGATCACCATCTACCAGAGGAAGGTAGGAGGGTGGCCGCGGGCAGAGGAGAGCCTGGGTGACTTCCACATGTGTGTAGCCTCCATCAGCAGGAATTGAACCTGGGATCATCAGTGCCCAGGCCTCTAGGAGCACCTTGGTTACTGGGACTCTGCAGCAGAGTGTTGTGGCTGGGTCCAACCACTATGGGGGGATAGGCTCACCCAGCATTGGTTTAAAGTAGAGAGCCCTCAGTTACCTGTTTTTAACATGGTGGGAAAATCATGGTCCTGTCCCCACCCCCTGAGGATAATAGCCTACTACTGCTGCTGCCAGATAATGGCATTATTCCTCTAGCTCAGGTGGGAGAGGGCTGTGCTGAAGGTCCTGATTAAAACCCTACTGGTGATGCAAGTGGGGGATCCAAGAGGCTCATGACCCCCTGCCCTTTTCTGATTGCAAAGTGAGAGGAGGGGATTCTGGCTAGATAAAAGGGGGCTTGAGGAGGTGCTGATTCTGCATCCCTCACCTGATTGCTAAGGGGCCCGATTATGTATCCCTTGAGAGTGCTAGGGGCCCTGATTCTGCGGTCTTAAGGAGGGTGCTGGGGGCCCTGATCCTGGGCTCCTAAACAGAGTCATGGGCTCCCCCTTCCATGATTGCAAAGTGTGAGGGTTTCTGGCTGGATGTGGGGGCTGATCCTTACCTGCCTTGTTACAAAGTTGGGGCCTGATCGTGCACCCCTAGCAGACCCAGGAGTGTGTGTGTGTGTGTTGGGGCGGGGGCGAATACAAATGTTGATCCCTCACCTCATTCCCAACCNTAAAATATTGTGTGCAGAATTTTTTAAATTCTGCATATTTTATTTGTCAAAATAACACTATATAATCACTCCATTTTCAATTATTTTTGGTAATTTATTTCAAAATATGTCAGCAAGTATGTAACAATACAGACAATAAAAAAAAATCAGGAAATGGTTTTTGGCAAATAGATTCCTTACTAGGCATATTAGTACCGCTATATGGCTCCACGGAGTAGATGGCAATGGTAATATTTCCATGTATGTCAAGCACAGAAGACATTCAGGGTATGTCTACACAGCAAAGAAACACTCGTGGCTGGCCCATGCCAGACAACTCAGTCGCGTGGGGCTCAGGCTGTGGGGCTGTTTCATTGCTATGCAGACTTCCAGGCTCAGAGTAGAGCTGGAGCTCTGGGACCCTTCCACCCTGAATGGTACTAGAGTATGGGCTCCAGCCCTAGTCCACAGTGATGAAACAGCCCTACCACCCAAACCTTGCAAACCCAAGTTGGCCGGTGTTGGCCAGCCGCGGGTTTTTCTTTGCTGTGTAGACATACTCTAAAGGGCAGCACATTCTTAGGAGTGAAATTATGCCATGATCTGGCACACCACTTAAATATGTGCATGAAATTCAGCCTCTGAATATCCCCATTGAAACTAATGATTTGCCAAAATGGGGCCTTAGTGAATAGCATGGCTAAGTAGTACTCAGAAAGTCACTGTACAGTCAATGTACCAGACCTGAAACTGTTCCAGACGATAGATTAGAAGGGCAATGAAAGGTGAATGCTCCAGCATGGCAATGGGAGCACAGGCCACTGGTTGCACAGAAGTGGGAGATCACTCTCCAAACCCCCTTTCCTAAGGACAAAACGTAAGGGCAGGGCCTGCCCCAGAAACACCCTGGGGCCCTGCCCTTCTGTGCTGGGCACACCACGATAGCAAGCACGCATGTCTAGCCATGCTGCCTGATCCAGGTGTGGAGCAAGCTGGCTCAGCCCAGCAGGATCCAAGTGTGTGGGTGATCTAGGTATGGAGTGAGAGTGTTCTGTGTGGGACAGTCAGGAGAAGGTGCCTCGCGGGGGGGATCTTTATGCACAGGAGCTCATTGGGGAGTTCTGGGTGCAGGAGGTAGGGCCAGCTATAGGCCGATTGGCCCGATTCCCCCAAATCGGGCCCCGGGCTGGCACCTTTTTAATTTTTTACTCACCCAGTGGCACTCCGGGGGTCTTTGGCAGCATTTTGGTGGCGGACCCTTCACTTCTTCGGTGGCATTTCGGCGGCGGGTCCTTGAGTGCTGCGGAAGACCCGGAGCGAATGAAGGACCCACTGCCGAAGTGCCGCCACAGACCCGGAGCGCTGCCAGGTGAGTATGAATCGGGCCCCGCACTCATTAAAGCCAGCTCTGGCAGGAGGAATGGGACTATACCGGAGGTCCCAGGTGAAGGTGGCTGTGACTCAGCAGGGTGAAGGGATGGCGTTTGGCAGGGGGGTCTGGTGCAGGGTTCCAGCTGGGGTTCAGGTGCTCGGGGAAATGGATCTTGGTGAGGTTGAGATCTGGGAGAAGTTTGTTGAGGTTCTGTGGGGTGGGGCTCGGCAGGGTCCAGTAGAGTGTCAGTTGGGGGTCGTTGGGAGGTGGAGGTCCAGATGCAGGGCATGGGGCTTGGTCAGGGAGTCTGGGGGTGGGAGGGTTCTGAATGCACAGAAGTTGGGTGGTGGGCGGGGGGGAGGAGACAGCTCCTTGCACAGTGATCGCCCTCCCCCTGCAGCTGGGGAGCGATGAGGGCAGGAAGCTGGAGGGGTGCAGAGCTTCTTGTAGCTAGGGGAAGTTTCCAGGGGTGAGTCTGACCCAGCCCCAGGAATGGCCCAGACAGGGGAAGAGGAAGTCTCATTTCCCTCTCGCCCGCCCCTCCCCCCAGTCCACCTGGGACTAGCAGCTCGAGCCCTGCGCAAGTTGGGAACCACTGGCTGGGATGTCCCTAACCCTGTCCCTCTCTGGCTCTGGGTGCATTGCAAGAGGGACAGGGTCTTGCATGCATGCACTGCATCGCCCCTCAAAGCGGCGATATATATATTTTCCTGGCTGCTCACAGCACCCAAACCAGATGTGCCCCTGCTCAAGACCACTGCCCAGGAGATGCCTATGAATCAGTTATTCCGCAGAGAAAGAGTAAAATCTGAAGGGGACATTAATTCTGTGGTTGCACTGTGGCACAGAATTCCCCCAGGAGTAGTATGTTGGAGATGGCAAAGTCAAAGAAATGAACTTACACCCAGAACAGAAAGCAGTGAGGTTTGTGATGATCTTAGGCCTTGGATTAGTTCTTAGGCCTTGGCCCCAGTGAATGGTCTGTCTCCTGTGCAAATAAATTTTACTCCTATTGAATATTCCATTGTGCCAGAGGAGTGTAGTTATCAACCACTATCTTTGTCCTGGAGCTTTAGATGATCATTTAGATAGCCTACTCCCAGCTCATAGAATCGTAGAACTGAAAGTGACCTTGAGAGGTCATCTAGTCCAGTCCCCTAATTATTATCTAGACCATCCTTGACAAGTGTTTGTCTAATCTGCTCTTAAAAAATCTCCAATCATGGAGATTCCACAACTTCCCTTGGCAATTTATTCCCATGCTTAACCACGCTGACAGGAAGTTTTTGCTAATATTCAACCTAAACCTCCCTTGCTGCAATTTAAACTCATTGCTTCTTGTCCTATCCCCAGTGGTTAAGAAGAACAATTTTTCTCCCTCCTCCTTGTAACAGCCTTTTATGTACTCAAGCCTTTTATGTACTTGAAAACTATTATTATGTCTCGTTTGAGTCTTCTCTGTTTCCAGACTAAACAAACCCATTTTTTTCAATCTTCCCTCACAGCTCATGTTTTCTAGACCTGTAATCATTCTTGTTGCTCTTCTCTGACTTTCTCCAATTTGTCCAAATCTTTCCTGAAATGTGGCACCCAGAACTGGACACAGTACTCCAGTTGAGGTCTAATCAGCGCAGAGTAGAGCGGAAGAATTACTTCTTGTGTCTTGCTTACAACACTCCTGCTAATACGTCCCAGAAAGATGTTCACTTTGAAGATAAGGACTGAGACATTGAACATAATTTGAAATTCTGTGTGAAGCCAGTGTACAGAGTGGACAAAGGCTGGCTGAACTGTACGTGAAGGATTTCCCACATCTTGAGTAGCAGTATGTGAGTGAAGGTACTTAGCATAATCAGTCCTAACTTCTTTGTCATCTAATAAAGAACGGTGTTTATTATCTAAAATAACAAAGTAAATAAAATTAGTGGAGTGTCTCTCACTTTTGGAGAATGCAGCAGTGTTGCAAGTAGTGTGTCTTTTGGGGTGTGTGCAAAGGATTCTTCGTAAATGTATTTTCATTTTATTTATGTGGAAGTAGTGAGCTTGAATCAGTAGTGTACATGCACCATTAAAATGATGCAAGCCCTAAATGAATAAACATAACAGTTAGAAACTTGAACTGTGTTACGTTCTGTCATTCATAGTCTATTTTCTATGTATTATAGCACCTCTTTTTTAACTTCTCATGTGTCTGGACATCCTGAACATARTTAAGCCATCCATTAATTAAACTGCATTGACTGTGCCTAAATTGTTTGATTTTGTTTAAATTATTCCCGGTTACTTTATCCAAATATTGGTAAAAATGCACATTTTACAAATCCACTCCATGTATAGTAAAACATGTAATTGGGAATGAGCCCCCTAATGAATGCTGTGGTTTACTTTGCCATTCACACAAAAACATGCTTTCTTCGTAAAAGGTATGGCTGATGCTGTTAATTATAAATTAGTTCTTTTGCTATAAAGATGTTCTGTAAATGTTTTTTTTTATTGCAGGTTGGCTTTTTTGGTGAGCAGAATGTGTCCCTACTTAGATAATTATTTGTATTTCTTCTTCTTTGAAGATATCACACAGGACTCTCTCACTGTTGGGTTTTGTACTTTGAGCATGAGGCAGATCACTACAACATATACCACCAATGTCCACTCAGTGCTTAGAACATTCCAGCCAGTTTCTGAATTCTAGCTAACAGTTCCTAACAAAAGTCAGTGAGAAGATAAACTTTTTATGACGTGAGCATCTTAAAATACTCAAGGGGATGCAAACAATAAAATCAGAGAAACTGATAAACATCCTTAAAAACATCTTTCCAACCTCAGAAGAGTGGTCAGCAGTTGAGTAACTATCTTGTCTTATAGCTGCAAAGAAACTAATTATAGATAAGCTAATCATCTTTCTCTTCTTTAAAGAATACTATATTTCTGCAGCATTCTCATCAGGGCAGAGTGATTAAGGGATATCTCAAAATAACAGTAAAAGGCAGAGCCCCAAAACAGGCTAATGTCTAACAAGAATGAAATATATATCCTAACAAGGAACAAGAATGGGAAAATATATATATATATTCAAAATTTGGTCAATTTGAATCAGGAATATGCTAAAAAAACCAAATACTTTAAGGGTGGGTGGAAACAGTTTAGAGGTAGGGGTTCTCTACTTTGGAAGACTGACTGACACATCAGAGGCATTTCTCCTTGGAAGCCAAATACAAATATTCAAGCATGTAGATAGAACCATGAGTCTGCCTTCTATTTGTCCAATACAGAAATATTCCTAACACTTGCAGCTGAAAGATGCTTTGGATAGTGTGAGCAGTATGTTATCTTCCAATTGGAGGCTTGCCAACGCATAAAAGTAAGAGATGTATTCAGGCAGCTGTGTAAATCTAGTCTAATGAGGTTCATGTCACAGAATAAGCTATACCTTTAATCTCAAACATAAGGTAAGTTATTCTGAATACCTATGGTAGTGGCAAGTGGTTTTTTTGTTTAAGTGGTTGACTAGTATAGTGTTACTAGTCACTACACTATTACAGCTGTTACATAACAAAGTGGGATTTTAAATGTAAATTGCAAACCTTCTGCACTATCCTAATTGATCAGATTAGTTACAAGTCCATTCGACCTGTGAAAACATTTTTTATATAGCATCAGAGGGGTAGCTGTGTTAGTCTGGATCTGTAAAAAGCATCAAAGAGTCCTGTGGCACCTTATAGACTAACAGATGTATTGGAACATAAGTTTTCGTGGGTGAATACCCACTTTGTCAGACGCATATAATGGAAATTTCCAGAGGCTGGTATAAATATACAGCCCAGAATCAGTCTGGAGATAAGGAGGTTAGTTCAGTCAGGGAGGATGAGGCCCTCTTTTAGCAGTTGAGGTGTGAACACCAAGGGAGGAGAAATTGCTTTTGTAGTTGGCTAGCTGTTCACAGTCTTTGTTTAATCCTGATCTGATGGTGTCAAATTTGCAAATGAGCTGAAGTACTAAATAAGTATAAAAATATCAAGCATAGGAACATAGATGGAAAATGAGTGTAAAAGCCCTCTATTTTGTTGTAGTATTTGTGTCAACTGAATAGGCCAATAAATGGTGAGTGTGATTTCGTCTGCACCTCTTAAGGTGAAAAATTGAACTCTCAGCTCAGGAGAAAGGCGGGTGGAGGTCCTAAGTGGTTTTAAGTAACCATCTGTGCCCTCTGGTGTAACTTAAACCGGGGTGCATGTAAGTTGTGGCAGCTTTCCTAGGCTGGTTTATGGTCACGTACTGCCCAGAATCTCTGCTGTGCTGTATGCTGTCTCTGCCTCTGATGTGCCCGTGTCAAGTGTTGTGAGGTGGTCCTCACAGAACAGCTATACAGTTGTCTTCTACTGTATCTGCGCTGTGTGGAATCCTTTTGCACCTGGAACTGGAGCTTTGAATCCTTTTTATGCTGTTCAGCCTTTTTACCCAGCCTGAAAGGGGTGGAGCAGATGAGAATATCCTGTGTCATCTTTAATATCAGAGTATAGATGATTGTCATAGCTTGTGTAGGAGTTAACCTTGAAATAAAGTATTCTTTCCTTTCCCCCATCCCTTGGAGTGAGATGACAAGGAAAATATAAAATAAATGGTGAGGGGATCAGCTATTCCAGAACACTTGCCACTTTTATTGTTTTGGATTGCTGTTTAGAGACTAAACATATCAGTAAAATGACTGACCAAAGTTCTGGCCAGAGATAAGAGAGAGCAGCAGGCCTCTTGTCCTGATAACCTTGAAAATATCACTGATCAGAGAAAGACAGAATGGCTGCTTCTCCTTTCTTCTGGTCCTGCTACTTTGCTAAATTCTTCTCTGACTTTAAATTACTTTAAATGACTCTAAATGTAAATTTTCTTCCAGTTACAAATTCTAATCTGTACAGTTGAGGTAAGAGTTCTTATGCCTTGGTATGAGCTTTCTTCAAAATGCAATATGGGCACAACTGTTTTGGTGAAGGAAGTGAGAGGGGCGGCAGGTTGTCATTTTTAGCTTCCAGTTGGCTATGTTTGTCAATCAGTGCAGCAGGATGTTTAGGACCAGATTTATACCTGTGCTTGGGATGAGACCAGTGCAAAGACACAAGGCCTCTTACACTAATAGTATTTCCCAGTGGGAGCTTATGCGTTCCCTACAGCTCCTCAATACCATTGCACCTGGCTCAATGGGGACTGGAGTAGGGACACGTTTCTATCTATAGGTGTAGTAGCTGGTCTGCAGGGCTGAAAGCAGATTGTGCTTTTTTTTTTTTTGCTTTTTTTTTTTAAGTTTTTTGTAGCAAAAGTCCAAAATAAAAGAAAAAGGGGGTGCTGTGGATAGTGCCCATTAGGAGATATTTGGTATTGATTAGAATTATTGAAACATTTGAATTAAATATATAAAAGATGCCCTGCAAAAGGAAAGTTATTGAGAGTGCCTTTTTAATATAAATATGCCTAAAGTTTTCCCTTCTTCTCACGTCATAAAGGGTCCTCTGGTTGTTTTTCATATTAGTTATTCAGATCCTATCTAGCCAGGAAAAGATGATGGTGATGATGACTGGACAACTGGTGAAATGATATCACAAGAGTCATGACTGAAAGCTTGAACAAGTGATGGAGGGGTTGTGCTTGTCCGTGTATATGGCTGCATATTCTGCTGGGCATGGGTAAGCCACCAAAATGTGCTTTTTACTCCTGGTCCTAGGAGGGCACACTTTGATGGGCTCCCCATCCCTATCAACATGGGCTCCTTAAGATCTGTCGTCCTCCCCATCCCATCACACCCCCCAACCTATGTCATGCAGTAAGTATTCAGATTATGTCTGGACTCCATGTTTTAGACAAAAGAGCTTGGGATTCTGGATGAAATGGTTTCACGTCCATCTACCTTAACTCCAATCTCACATAATTACAGAATCCTTGACTGATTCAGTGTACTTTGGAAAGTGAATCACTTGCTGAAACCAAGAGCTAAGGGCAGGGGCCTCACTGAGACTTTGGTTTCCCAGTGCACTTGCTCAGTTGGTACGTCCAAAAAAGGTTATACATTCTCAATAGCAAAAAGAGCTCATTTTGACATGATGGGAATGGACTTCTGCAGCTTAGATTTTTAGGAACTCTGGACTTTCTAACAAGCAGAAATAGGGATTGTTCACTTGACATCGATGGGGTTTCTCTGCCAGTCACAATTCTGGCGATGTTTCTCTGGCTTACGAAACCATCGACTGGTAAGCTAGATAGAATAAAGTAAAGGCTTAACTGTCACCTGAGCAGTTGCACAATGTATGTGGAGTTTGCACTTGGAAGACTGAAGGACATATCGCCATGTCTGATGACAAGCCTCTATCTCAGTGAGCAAAACATTGCCAAAGATGTCACTGAATATTGTGCATTGCATAATATTTGAGTCCTTATTGCCAAAGTGGATGAGAGAGGTGGACAGTCTGTGCTGAATTCAAACAGCCTGAAAGTAGGCTGGCTTAACAGTGCTGCTGTGGTGCAGTTTGCATGAGGGAAACTTTAAAAGTTTACTTAGATACCAGGTAATAGCTTGACAGTGTTTTTATGTGATCATTAGTGCAGTAACTGGTGATATATTGTATTAACACTCTGCTCAAACCTGTGGTGTGTGATTGATTTTGTTTCGGGGGAGGTGGGGCGGAATAATATACATGTAAACATAGAAAGGAAAAATCAAATGCACAATTATAAAATGGGGAATAACTGGCTAGGTGTTAGTACTACTAAATAAAGATCTGGCAGTTATAGTGAATCACAAATTGAATAAGAGTCAACAATGTGATGCAGTTGCAAAAAAGGCTAGTATTCTGGGATATATTGGAGTGTGATAGGTAAGACACAGAAGGCAATTGTCCTGTTTTACTTGGCACTGGTGAGGCCTCGGCTGGAGTACTGTGTCTAATTTTGGGTGTCACGCTTTAGGAAAGGTTTGGATAAATTAAGAACATACGAATGGTCCTACTGGGTCAGACCAATCCTGTCTGCCAACAGTGGCCAATGCCAGGTGCCCTAGAGGAAACGAACAGAACAGGTAATCCTCAAGTGATCCATCCCCTGTCACTCATTCCCAGCTTCTGGCAAACAAAGGATAGGGACACTATTCCTACTCATCCCGGCTAATAGCCATTGATAGACCTATCCTCCATGAATTTACCTGTTGTTTTTTTTGACTCTGTTATGGTCTTGGCCTTTGCAGAATCCTCTGGCAAGGAATTCTACAGGCTGACTGTGCATAGAAATACTTCCTTTTATTTGTTTTAAACCTGCTGCCTATTAATTGAAGAGAGTCCAGAAGAGAGCAACAGAAATAAGAGATTTAGAAAACCTGACCTATAGGTAAAGGTTAAAAAAATGGGCATATCTAGACGAGTAAAGAAGACTGAGGAGGGACTGGATAACAATCTTCAAATATGTCAAGGGCCGTTATAAAGGGGATGGTGATGAATTGTTCTTCATGTCCATTGGAGGAAGGACAAGAAGTACTTGGCTTAACCTGCAGCAAGGGAGATTTAGGTTAGATATTAAGAAGAAACTTCTAGCCTGGTGTTGATTTCCAAGGGAGGTTGTGGAATCCCCATCTCTGGGGGGGTTTTATGAACAGATTGGAAAACAACTGTCAGGGATGGTCTAGGTTTACTTGGTTCTGCCTCAGCACGGGGGCTGGACTGGATGACCTCTCAAGATGCCTTCCAGCCCTACTCTTCTGGAAGTTCAAGTTCAAAGAACGTTTTATTG
>NW_027425441.1:0-6598 GCF_003597395.2 Chelonoidis abingdonii
GGGGAATCAATATACAGGGGAAAATTAAGATGATAAATATGAATTACAATATGAACTTGTTAAGACTTTTACTCTCAATTTAATCAAATATCTACTGCTGATTGGAATTTTTCCATCCTTCAGGAAAATTTTGACTTTTAACTGAAAACCTCAAATCCATTTTCTTTTCTTCAGTTTTTGGCAAATGAAAACTTTTTGCTGAAAACTGGATTATTTTTATCACAAAACCAAAAATGTTTGGGTTTTGAGTTTTCAATTTCTTTACAAACCAGTCGCAAAATGTTTGGAGAAAAGCAGACAGATTCTGAGATTTTTTGTTGTCTAGCTGAAAACCCGTTTTCTATAAAAAAGAACACAGATAAAAATTTCCAACCTGCCTTAAACTTCAAATAAATTGGGGAACATTAATATTGCCTGATAAGACCTTAAATTCAAACCATTTATTCTACTGCATTTATGTGATTTCTCATCCAAAGGGATAGTTGTCCTAGTAGAAACAGCAGAGAAAGGGAGGAAGGGAGGGGAAACAGAGGCAAAAAGAGGGGAAATGACTTGCCTAAGGTCACACAGTAGGTCACTGGCAGTGACAAGAGTATAGCCCAAGTGTCCTGACAACCTCTGAAAAGCACAGCGCAGAGTAAATGATACAACATAGTGGTGACAGAGTGATGCTGCTAGTCCATTGTAACACGCAGACTGAAGTGCAGCTGGGATTTGGTGCCATAAATCAGTTTGGAAGCAGGCAGCAGGCCATCTAGGCATAGAGCTTGGGGTAGAAAATTCACAGATGAGCTGCTACTTATGATGCTGGGTGAGTCTACATGAGAATCAGGCTGTGTTGGCATTTTAGTCTACCCACTTCATGGCCAACCTCGCAGCAGAGGGACCTTCTTTGGAAGAATTGTTGGGTTTGGATTGTACTTTGTTTCATCCTTCATAAAGCATTTTAACAGGCCACATCTTGGGCCAAATCCTCAAAAGGAGTAAAGTAACAAAGCTCCATTGACTTTAAATGAGCCGACCCAATTTATACTAATGTCATAACGTGACTGATTGATCGTCAGAGGTGAGGAACACTAACAATACCTCACCACTACAAGTGACGAGTCCTGTGCACCTTTGACATTCATATAATGAGATATTACATAAAAGGGAATCAGGGCCATTCCCACTGTCGCTCTAACTCTGATCTTTGTCCTTCTCATTCCCCCTACAGCCATCACACAGTGTACTGAGGAAGAAAATGTCCAACCAAACCACCATGACCGAATTCCTTCTCCTGGGATTCTCTGATGTTCCACAACTGCAGATTTTACACTTTGTGGTGTTTCTAGTGCTTTACCTGGCATCCCTATTGGGGAACCTTCTCATCATCACAGACATAGCTCTCAGTCACCAACTTCACACCCCCATGTACTTCTTCCTGATCAATCTGTCCATCCTGGACCTCAGCTCCATCTCTGTCACCATCCCCAAATCCATGGCCAACTCCCTCATGAACACAAGATTGATTTCTTATTCTGGATGTGTCGCCAAAGTCTTTCTCCTCGTCTTCTTTGCTTCAGCAGATTTTACCATACTGACCATCATGGCGTACTACCCATATGTTGCTATCTGCCAATCACTGCAGTATGAGAGAGAGAGGAACAGAAGAGCTTGTGTCCAAATGGTGGCCAGTGCCTGGATCAGTGTTATTCTCTATTCTGCGGTGCACACTGAAAACACGTTTACATTATCCTTCTGTGGAGGCAACATGGTGGATCAGTTCTTCTGTGAAGTCCCCCAGCTCCTCAAGCTCGCTTGCTCTAACTCAGACCTCAGGGAAGTCGGGTTTCTCATCTTTAGTGTGTTCTTAGCCTCAAGCTGCTTTGTTTTTATAATTGTGTCATATGTTCAGATCTTCACACAGTGGTGAGAATCCCCTCTGAGCAGGGCCGGCATAAAGCCTTCTCCACCTGCCTCCCTCACCTCATTGTGGTCTCCTTGTTTATTTGCACTGGGACCTTTGCCTACTTGAAACCCACCTCCAGCTCAACCTCAGGTCTGGATCTCATGGTGGCTGTTCTCTATTCTGTGTTGCCACCAATGACAAATCCGATCATCTACAGCATGAGAAACAAAGAGCTCAAAGGTGCACTGAGTAAACTGATAGGTTGGAGGTTATTCTCTAAGAATAAAATGTCCATATTTCTCCATCAGTAACAATTTCATTCTGTGTTTCTTTATATAATCAGCTGATGACATTATTGCCTCCCTGAGAAAATACTGTTCAATCTGTTTATGCAGAATTGATATTTACACTAGGAAAAATCCAGACAAACATGACTCAAGAAAAAGGAGTTATTATAGGTTTACACCAATGTAAATAAGATCGGAATCTATCTTCATGTACTGCTATCCACACCATACTATCTGAGCACCTTGCCCATAAAATCAGTACCCATAGCAAAGTCCCTTGTGAAGTCTCAGGCTCTTCTTATTTTGGGGATAATCTCTGATTGAGGTATCAATGCAATTGATCTTTGTGTTTTTTGTTTACTTGTTTGTCAGATTTTTACCTACCTTTTTTTTTTTTGCTTAACTTATTTGCTTCTTTGGTTTGTTTCTTTTGGAGGTGAGAAAGGCCTGAGGAGGTGGTGAGTGTTTGGTTAGACAGGATTTTCGATGTTTGCCCTCTCTTGGAAGTGCTCATATGTCATCTCTTTGATGGGATTTTCTGAGTGACATGAAGGTTTGCTCCCCACAATGACAACCTTATTAATCATAATGATCGATTTCTATTCGATTGCAAATTATGTTAGCTAGCTAGCTAGATAATGAATAATCTAGGGAGATTATTGCAAATTATTGTGCTTCTTTTCCTGTTAATGATTGTCTATGTCCAGATCATGATTTTCTTACAAATACTCCTTATTAAACATAATTTAACAAAGATTTTTATGGCTATATCTTACTCTATCTGTCATTTACAAAAAAAGTTCATCCTAAATACTTGGTGTTTGAAACTTTGAGCTGTTTTGACAGGATACATTTTTAATATGTTCTCTTTCTCCGAATCAAATGGAAGTATCACACTCGGGATCCTTAAACATCAAGGAGGCAGCCCTCAGTTGGTTTAAATTGTCACAGCTCCATTGAGGTCAATAGATCTCGAGACTTTTCATCATCTGAGGATCTGCTCCAAACACTCATGATATGAATTTCAAACTCACTCCCTTTGAATACTCTGTACAAAGGCCCTGATTCCACAGCCACTTCAGCACATTCTTTACTTAATTGTAGGTTTAAAGGGAAGGTTTAAAGGAAACTCATGCTTAATTCTCTGTTGGATATGGGTTAAGGATATGGACAGGGCTCAAGGCTAACACCAAACTGGTGTCAGACCCTGACACTGTCTCCATTTCTCTCCTTTCCCAGTCAAATAAAGCCTTACAATCGGCCTGCATTGGAATTACTCTCCCCTTCTGAGTTTGAATTATTAACATAAAATAATTTTTTTATCTCAAAGCTAGAATCACTGGGCCTTCTTCTCTAGACTTACCAGTCCATTATGACTCTTCATCATCAGCCTCTCCCTCCTGGAAATCCTGCTCACCAGCATGCTCATCACCAAGATGTTGACCAACATGGTGTGTGCAATTGGAAGGCCAGTTTTTCCCTAGCTTCCATGCAAGTGCCATTGCGTGCACTGACCAAAACCCCATCCCATTTGCCTAAATGTCACTGTTTTCCATAAATGTTCCTGTCTGCATGGCTGGAATGTTCACACAGGGGCCATCAACTCAGCTGAATGACATTCCCTGAAAAAGCAAAGTTATTATTCATACAAAAGATTTAGCTGTATTCATTCCGTTTTTCCAGTGATACAGAGTAGGAGCTCACTCCAGCTTCTGGAAGGAGAACAAGTAGAGCTGGATGGAAAATTTCTGATTGAAACACCAGAAACATCTTCAGGTTTTTGATGAACTTTCAGGGAAGAAAGGTCAGATTGGCAATGGATTGCCTGCCTGCCAAGCTGAGCTGCTAAGGAGCAAGAAGTTTGAAGACCTTGGTATGGGCTCCCAGGGGCCATGTCTCTAGGGCAATCTTAACATGCAGATGGCCCTGGCCCAGGAACATGAGGGCTTCCAGACTTCCAGGCCAGCTGGCTTCCCAAAATGGCCACTGAGTCACATAATATGGGCAACCAGCTGGCCTGGGAGACTGGAATCAGCTGTTGAGTGAAACTCACATTCTGCTCCTATTAGCAGCCATGAAACTGACAAGAATGTTCCATTTCACTCAGCAGATGCCAGGGTCCTGTGGAGAAAATTTTGTTTCTGAAGCACCATGTGTTGGTGTTTCTAAAACATTCCCTCTCCCCCGAGTTTTCAGTTAGAGGGAAATTTTGAAATAGCAACATTTCCCACAAAGCGGAAAGCCCATGTTTTGGTCAGCTCTGCTTTCAAGCTTTGTTGTTACGGCCTCATTGGAAAACATCAAGTTACAGTGTCCCTCCTTTCATCCTAAGGTAGACACCACGGCAACAGTAATCTGCTGAGGCACTTGAACAAACCAATGGTGCTTCACTGACAGTGGAATTGTCTTCTGAAGCTGCAAAACGAAGTCTGTTAACCTTCAGGATAGGCTGCTGGCTTACCTGTTCTCCCAAGCTTTCCTTGAGGGCTTGGCTGGGTTGATGGGGAAATTATATGGAAATTTCATTGGTTGAGGAGGGAGAATTTAAAGTCAATGAATGGGAATGATCTCTTGGTCAGTGAAAAGAGAAGAAGTCTAGTTTGGTTTAAGGCAAATTGTATGGATTGTGAATAGGGAATAAGGAGGAGGGAAGGTCTGTGATTGTTGTCAAGTGCAGAAGACTGTGTGGTGAAGGGCAAAGAGGTCTATGGCTGGTTCTGCTGGAGAATGTTTTGGTGGGTGAATGGAGGATAATCTTATCATTAGTAGAGAGCAGACGAGTCTACGGGTGGTGAAGGACAGATTTGTCTGTTAGTGGAGAGCAGAGGAGTCTATGGGTGGTTGAAGGAGGAGAATGTTCTAGTTGACTTATGGGGGAAATTTTGCCATTGGTAAATGGGCGAAAAATTACAGTCGGTTAATGGGAGAGTTTAACGCTGAAGGAAGGAGAATGTTACCCAGGACTTGGTGGACCAAGTCAGTGTATTTTGCATATATTTTTGCAATACAGAGCAGAGGTCTAGAGTTTGGGCGTTCTTACCAGTCCAAATGAACAAATAATACAAATATTGCTGTCACTTGATTTTATGGCATTTCACATCTGAGAACTTGCAAGGAGTCTCCAGACTTGGAGTTGTGAGTCTCATGAGGAACAGCATAAATTCAGCTCTTATGTAAACTGTCAGGGCAATGTTATGTACATTAATGTTGTGCCCTCTGACACCATTGGCTTCTTTCAATAATTAGGATTCTGGGACCTGGTGTATCAGTGACTTTAGACACGACAATGATGAATGGAGTAGAGAGAGAGATCATAATTGACAAGAGCTTGCATAGAGAAAGGATTCAGTGCCCCATCCACATCATCAGAGTTAGGGGTATTTTGATGTGAGGCTCCCACAATCACTCCATTTGAAGCTGTTCCACTCTGGATAAATAATTGTTAGTTTTTTTCTGATTTCTTTCTGGTGGCCTGTATGAAATGCACTGGGTATCTTGTCCAGTTCTCAGAGGATGTGTCCCCATCACACTAATATCAACATTACTGGCAATAATTTGCCACAATAATTCTTCTGGTCCATTACTAAGGAAACAAGCAGGGATATGGGGGAGGGAATCTCCTTTTGTGTACAGAAAGGGTCCTTCCAGGGCAGAGTAGAGGCACATTTCCAGAGACTGTTGAGTGGGGGAAGATTCCACAGCTTCCACTTTGGTTCTGTGTGCTCTGTTCTGTTCTATGACAGGAGGAGTGTTAACAGGGCACGACATCTTGAATGGTCTCTTGGAATATGTGTCAACTACTTATGCTAAACTATGTTTTCTACCTCATATTTAGCTCTGACACTATGGCCTTGTCTACACTACACAGTTCTGTCGACAAAAGGCAGCTTCTGTTGACAAAGCAGTGACGGGGTACACATTGCAATGCTCCTCCCGCAGATTTAACTCTCCTGCTACTCCAACATAATAACACCACCTTGGCAAGAGTCGTGGAGCTTTTTGCAACATAACGTCAGTGTAGACACTGCGTTCCTCACATCATTGTAACGGGTCTCCAGGAGGTACCCCACAATGCCCACTGTGACCGCTCTGGTCACCGCTTTTGAACTCAGTCTCCCTGCCTCAAGCTACACTGTCATGCACTCCTCCTCTTTCAAAGCCCCAGGAAATTTTAAATTAGTCTTCCTGTTTGCTTGATGTGGAGAGCTCACATAGCTACTGCCCAGCTGAGCATGCTGGCTTCCTGCAGCAAACAGGTGCCTGCCTGGACTACATGGGAGGAGGATATGGGTTTCTCTAACTGCGGTGGGGTGATAGACGGAACGCATCTCCCTATCTTGGCACCGAAGTACCAAGGCAGCAAATACATAAACCGCAAGGGGAACTTTTCAATGGTGCTGCAAACACTGGTGGATCACAA
>NW_027425442.1:0-5757 GCF_003597395.2 Chelonoidis abingdonii
ATAAATCTGGAATGTCGGCGTTGGCAGGGGGTTGGACTAGAGGACTCTGAGGTCTCCACACACCTCATTTTCTATGGAGAGCGCAGGCATGAGTCTACGGGTAGCTTGCAGCAGTCGACTCAACGCTGCGACTGTGACATTAAAGTAATATATAATATCTCATTGAAAGGTGCAGGGCCAGAGAAGAGCTAATAATCACCTCACTGACTGACTGCCCCATGGGGGAACCTTAAGAACTGATTAGCATGATATGTATAATGAAAGAGCGTTGAAATTGCAAGTCCTGCAGTGTTCAGAGGTAGAAGCGGGAAGATTCTTTGCTCAGGCTCTTGGGATGTCCAGCAAACAAGTCTTGTCTATTTGCTATATGTTTTAATTCAAAGAGTAAAAAGGAATATCTTACATATTTATGATGATACTGAAGTAAAATAGTATCATTGAGTGTCTCATTGAAGGTTGTGTAACTTGTATCTGAACTGTTTAATGAATAAATACCTCTTGCTGAATGCCAGATGTTGGCAGGAGAAGTTAAGCCTATGGTTTCCTCAGCGAAGGCTGCTGGAAATGTATAAGAAGCCTGGGACATCGATCCTTCTCTCATGTCAGATCTGCTCTGGTTTCAAGAGGGGGAACCTTAAGCCACAAGGACTTAGATCCCAGATCATTGATGGAGCCACCTGCATTATACATTGGACTATAACTATGCGACTATTTCTAAAGAGGACTTTTTGGCACTCCAAGCTCACCTCTATATGTATCTGAACCTCAAGAATTGAATCAAGTCTGTATGTATATTGAAAAATGGATCTTTTTAAACCATCACTTCTCTAATTTCTTTCAATAATTTAGCTTTAGTTAAATAAGAATTGCTATAGCAATGTATTTGGGAAGATCTAAGTTTATAAGTGAACCTGGGTATGTGGCTGATCTTTGGATTGAAACCTTTCTTTTTATACGATGAAGTAAGATTTTCAGGAATATCATCATAATCTGACAGGTGTGTCTGGAACGGAGGCCTGAGGTGGGTAAACTTTAAGGGAACTGAGTGATTTAAACTTCTAAGTAAACAGGGAGGCTACTTACAGAACTGTTTGTGCTGGTTGTAAAATCTAATAACATTGAAATAACCAAGAGTTTGGGATTGTCTGCCTGTTCTTGTTTGCAGTTCCCCTGATTGAGTGATCCTCAGCTGGCTCTATAGGCAGCACCGTCACATCCTACATCCAGGCGGTACGGGTCGGGGATCTTATGGGCCTAGGTTTGCACAGTATACCTGTATGTGTCCAGGCTCGTCAGGGGTCCTCTGGGGGTCTTAGAGAGTTTTTGGGGGACACAGATATCCAATCTCCAGCCTCTAGGGTCCAGGGGCCTTAGGTGGGTTCGTGGTAGGTCGACATATTACTTACACATCCACGTATGGTTCAGGGGGGCTTAGGTGTTAGTGGCTGGCACTAGATACCATATCGCTCCAGGCTGGGGATCCTGGAGTCGTAGGGGATTTATGGGACGCCCAAGGATACTATGCCAGGAATGTAGCGTACTCAGGGGGTCGTAGGGGTTTGGGTGGGACAGATACGTATGTCCAGGCTGTACTCGGTCCCAAGGGGGATTAGCGGTTTCCGTGAGGCACAGATAGCTACGTCCAGCGCTGGAGGCAATTCCGATGGGGATTAGGGCTCATGGAGACAAAATATCTACTCGGGATGGAGAGGTCCCTGGAACCGACTTAGGGGGTATGGTGAGCACAGAACTACGTCCATGCTGTAGTGTCATGGGGTGTTAGGGGTGTGAGGGGCCAGAAACCTGGAGGGTCCCTGGGACTTAAGCGGGTTGTGGTGCCGCAGATACCTACGTCCTGGTTGGAGGGGCCTGGGAGCTTATTGGGGTTTGGTGTGCGTACACACACCCCTACAACCAGGCTGGTGGGAGCCTGTGGGTCGAGGGGGCTTGTGGGGGGCAGAGATACCTATGTCAGGCTGGATGAAGTCCTGGGGAGGGCTTAGGGGTTTCTGGAGTCAACAAATATCTACATCAGGCTGGAAGGGTCTGGGATATTAGGGAGTTTGTGGGGGGCACAGAACCTATTTCGAGGCAGTCAGGGTCCTGGGGTTGCTTGGGGCATTTTTGGGGTCCAGAGTACCTAAGTCCATATGTTAGGGGTCGCTGTAGGAGCAGTGGGTTGTGCCGGTGCCCGAACTACCGTCCAGGCTATAGGGATCCTGGCGGGGGGCTTTAGGGTTGTGGGGGCACAGCTACCTCATCCAGGCAGAGGTCTGGAGCCTTAGGGGGTTCCATGTTGGGTAGATACCTGCATCTAGGCTGTGAGGTTCCGGGGGGCTTAAGGGGGGTGTGGGGGTACGATACCTAATGTCCTACTGGAGGGGTCCCGCCATGGTTAGGGAGCCATGGGGTCAGAGATACCTACGTCTAGCTGGAGGGGTCCTGGGGGGGATTATTGGTGGTGAGGGGGGAACAGATACCTACGTTCCCGATTGTAGGGGACTGGTAATCTTAGGCGTTTGTGCGGTCACAGATTCAAACATCCATGCTGTATGGCGCCCGGGGTCTTTTGTGGGGCTCTGGGTCCAGATACCTACCTATAGGCGGAGGGTCCTGTGGGTCTTAGGGGTTTTGTGGCTACAGATGCTACATCTGGGTTGTGGTCTGGGGGCTAGAGGTTGTGGGGAGCACAGATCACTTTATCGCGGCTGATGGTCCTGTGTGGGGTTGTGGGGTTGGGCACAGTACCTATGTTGAGCAGAAGCTGATGAACTCTACCCTGATACTATTGGGTGGTGAATTTGGCGAGTGTGGACAAGAATTCAGGGCCTGATCGTGTTGCATAGGCACAGCCACTGCCCGTGACCACTAGGCCCATGCAGCCTGGGCTCTGCGCTGCTTGTGGATCCCTTGGTCTCGTTCTGTTGTTGTGGCGTGTGAGAATGTGGGAGTGTCCTGTCACCACTGTTGTGTGTGATGTGGGTACCTGTGAAACGTTTGCAGACCGGGTATCTCTTAGTCCATCAATTGAGTTGGCATCGCTAGACAGGGAGTGGGACTCTTGGGTGAAGCCAAACACCATTGCATTTCTTCTTCGTCTTTTACAGTTGATGTAGAGCTGATTGTTCTTCTTCAAGAATTGAAGTTCAGTGTTTCTGTGCGGAATCACTAAGGCTGTGCTAGACTAGTCGGTTGCGGAGGGTCTGAGCTGATTTCGGGGGAGCTTAGCTGCTAGGAGGGAGCAGTTTGTGGTGAATGGGCCTACGGAGTGGCTGGCACGGCAGTTTGGGGACTCAGCTCTGGAGCAGTTTGAAGTGTGGAAATCCGAGCCGACAGAATGGTGAACAGCTGAGCAGTTCGTGGGGAAGGCGGAAGCAGAATGCCCACGGAGAGGCAGGCAGTCGGCAGTGGCCACTGTATGGGTGCCCCTTTCTACCAGGCTGGCAGGAGAACCCTGCAGATAGACTCGTTTGAACTGGGGCTGCGACTGTGGGTGATGTGTTGCTGGACTCTCATGATTGAGATTGACTTTGGAGTCTGGTGATTGGGGATTGCTGACTCAAGACCCAGGGAAAAGGACAGCAGCTCCGATGTTGAGCTGTTTGTCCCATTTAATTCATGTTGTTTATCTCACGTTATTAAACATTTTCCTGCTACACAGACTCTGTGCTTGCGAGAGGGAAGTATTGCCTCTTTGAGGCACCTAGGGGTGCGATATGTAAAATTTTCCCATGTCACTGTGAGCTGAGGCGTTGCTGCGTTCCATGCTGTAGGGAAGGGACCCTAGTATTGAATCCAGTCTGCTGCTATTCAGTGCTGGCAGAAGGGTTCTACCTACATCCAGAGCTGAAGGGTCCTGGGAGCTTAGGGGGGTTGGGGGGCCAGATATCTAGGGTCCAGCGCTTAGGGTCCTGGGGGTCTCAAGGGGTTTGGTGGGGGGCACAGATACCTACGTTCCAGGCTGCAGGGGCCCAAGGCTTGTAAGGTGTCAGAGAGTGTGATGGAATCCGGCCTCTGCATCCCTTCTCCTGGGACCACAGAGGTGGACCATCCCAGCAGAAAAGAAAGGTTGTTTTTGGCCAAGATGGAAACGGATTACACAGAGCTTTGGCACACAGGACCCCTTCAATCGCGTCTTCTGGGGGTTTCAGGAAGCTTATTGCCAGTTTGGGATGTCTGAATTCCACGACCCAGCTCAAAACCAAAACTGAACAAGCACTCCCCCAGTGCGCCCTTCCTGGTCAGGCTTCTGCCGGCAAAGGTGCTGACCCCCTCGCCCCTGCGCTAGCTCCGAGTATCGGCTGAACTAGTTCCTGTCCTAAAGTCACCCCTGCTGCTCTCCCATCCCAACTAGAACAGTCCTACCCCTCACAGTAACGCACAGAGCATTCTCCAGCATGGAGCAACAGTGACAGCGTGTGCCACGCAGGGTAATGCACAGGGCACAAGCCTGCGTAGAGGCTGTATGAGAATCTGGGGGGGCTTAGGGGTGGGTCATGGGGGGCACAGATAGCTACGTCCAGGCTGGAGGCATTCCGGGGGGGCTTAAGGGGGTTTGTAGGGTCACAGATACCTACGTCCAGGATGGTTGGGACCCTGGGGGAGTTAGGGGGGTTGTGGGGGGCATAGGTACTGGCGTCCAGGCTGTAGAGGTGCTGGTGGGGATTAGGGGCTTCGTGGAGGACACCAATAGCTACGTCCCGGCTGGAGGGGTCCCTGGACGGCTTAGGGGGTTGTGGTGAGCACAGTGGTCCCTGGGGGTTTAGGGTGTTGGTGAGGAGCACAGATACCTATGTATGTCCTGGAGGGGTCTCTGGGGGGGCTTAGTGGTATTGTAGGGGCCACAGATACCTACGTCCAGGCTATAGAGATTCTGGGGGGGGGCTTAGGGCGTCAGGGGGGCACAGGTACCTACATCCAGGCTGGAGGGGTCCTGGGGGGCTTAGGGGGTTTGTGGGGGGCACAGATATGTACATCCAGGCTGGAGAGGTTCCAAGGAGGATTAGGGGGTTTTGCGGACAGCAGAGATACCTATCTCCAGGCTCTAGGGGTCCCTGGGGGGCTTAGTTTTTTTTGGGGAGGCACAGATATCTATGTCCAGGTTGGAGTGGTTCCTGGGGGGGGTTATGGGGTTCCTGGGGGGCACAGATACGTAGGTCCATGCTGTAGGGATCCCCAGGTGGATTAGGGGTTTTCTGGGGGGCAGAGATACATATATCTAGGTTGAAGGGGTCCCTGGGAGGCTTAGGGGATTTGTAGGGGGCAGAGATACCTACGTTCAGGCAATAGGGCTTCCAGGGGGAATTAGTGTGTTGGGCGGGCACAGATACCTAGGTCCAGGCTGGAGAGGTCCCGGCGGGGGCGGGGGGCTTAGGCAGTTTGTGAGGGGCAGTTACCTGCATCCAGGCTGGAGGGGTTCCTCGGCACTTAGGGGTTGTGGGGGGCACAGATACCTCCATCCAGGCTGGAGGGTCCCTGGGGGGCTTAGTGGGTTCGTGGGGTGCACAGATACTTATGTCCAGGCTGGAGGGGTCCTGGGGGGATTGGGGTTTCGTGGGGGGCACAGATACCAACCTCTAGGCTGTAGGAGTCCCAGGGGGGCTGTGGGGGTACAGATACCTATATCTAGGCTGGAGGGGTCCTGGGGGGTATAGGGGGTTTGTGGGGGGCACAGATACCTAGGTCCAGGCTGTCGGTGTCCCGGGGAGATTAGGCGGTTCACTGGGGGCTCAGATACATCCAGGCTGGATGTGTCCC
>NW_027425442.1:5782-11765 GCF_003597395.2 Chelonoidis abingdonii
CCACAGGATCTCCCTCTCATTTTAGATACACAAGGAGGGAAGACCCGGGCTCCATTCCCATTTGTCTGCGGCCCTGCGACCGCTGCGCATCATTACGCACAGATACGAACGACAGATAAAGTCATTCATTGCAATTACAAGGCACAGCAGATGTGCAACTGAAACGCTCTGGCTATCATGCAAAGCAATGAATCTGCTGTTGTAGCAGCTGCCGTACCGCCTCCACGGCATCCATACACAACGAACTGACAAAAGCAAAATACAGGCTCCTGTTCCATGCTAGGCTCTGCCATGGGCATATCCAGGAAAAAAGGCGCGAACTGATTGTCTGCCGTTGCCTTTCCCAGAGAAGGAATAGTGATACATTTACACCCCCTGCATGATTTTTGCTCCATCAGCCACTGCTCTCATCCCAAATTCCACGCGGTAGGACTGCGAACTATGAATAGCTACCCCAGTGCAATGCTCCCGAAATCGACCACTAGCCTTCGGACCATGACCACACCGCCGTATGTCTTATGGGCCGCATGCACCGACTTTTACAATCTGTTAAAAAACCGTTTATAGGTAAACGAAAGTCCGTAGTGTAGACACCTTAAAAAACTGCTCTAGGTAAAGACAGATGCTCTGCGCTATCATGAATAGCACTGTTGAAAGTAAGGCTCTATTCAATGCCTCTGAGTACAAAACAATGATCTGTAAAGAAAGTGCATTTCTCAGCCCCCAATTTCTAGTGGTGGTGTACAGGAAGTTTATGTGTACAGGAGTTTGGTAAAACTTAGCTATTAAGTTTAACAGGCTCCCCCGCCTCCCAGAATTCAGTCACATACTAAGGGCACTTACCGGAATTCCTACAATCATTCCCATACATCTCGACGGAATTTACAAGAGGCAGAGAACTGGGAAAGTTCGCAATGAAACATAAAAAGTGGATTAATCAGCAGCTGGCGTCAGATAGACCGTCTAACTGGGAATGCCACAGACACCTCCCCATGGGCCTGAATACGCATAAGCAGAGGAAGATAATGACTCAATTGCTTGTCATCGTCCGTCACGCATCACTCACCGCAGTTTAAACAAACACGCAACTCCCTCGAAGAAAACATTCCCCCATGCCACCACTTCATATACCTCCATGAGCTGTTGTCCTGCAACTGGATCTCTTCTGTGGCACCCCACGAACCGCTAAGCCCCCCAGACCTTTACACAGACATTGTAACCCCTAAATCTCCTAAGCCCTCCGACCTCCAGCGCACTAGTACGGTACCCCAAAACCCCTAAACGCCAGGAACCCCTACAGCCGGACATAGGTACCGGACTCAACGAAACCTCCTAAACACTCGACCCTCACTTAGGACATAGTCGCTTCCCCCCCCTGAACCGCCAATCCCTCAGACCTAACCCTGAACGTAGTATCGTGCCCCCGATCCCCTCCTTCCCCCTACCCTTTAGCCTGGGTAGGTATCCGCTCCCAAACCCCCTAAATGCCCAGCACCTTCAGCCTGACTACCATCTGTCCCCACCGAACCCCCTAACCCCAGGCTACAGCTTGACACAGGTGCTGACACCAAAGCTCCTCACTGCAGCGCATCCGGTTGTACGACTCCAAGAATTCTTCTGAATACCATGATCAGAGCCTGATCACTCCTCACACTGTGTAACATCTGTTCAACTCCTGATATACACTGCTCAGAATGTGCTCCCTGCTGGACAAACTTGTAAGGAGCGGTCCGAGAGGTTGAGAGGTTTTAATTTGCATTTGAGTCAAACTTTGGTTGTGGTTTGGTGTGTATTGGGGTATATCGTGCGATATACCTATCAGGAGGGTGAGGAGTAGAATAGAGGTGAAATGACTTAATCTCGTTCCTGCCATAGTTGGTAGTATTCAAAGCTACACCGGCGATAGTGAGAACTAGAGAGCGCGTGAGTGTTTCCTGCGGGAAGTTAGACAGCTGGCGACGTGAGCGTCGCACGAGCGTCAGCGGTGTTAGAACGGCAAAATTCGTCTTACTCTTGATGAAGCACACAGCTGAGGGCACCTTCTCTAGCTAGAAAGGCAATGTAGTTCAGCATCATTTCCGGGATCTGACACGGAGCAGCTGTGCTCTCCATGGTCTCTTGAAATAACACGGTGCTACTCGTAGTACACTAATGTCCCCGGTAGTCAAGCCAAAGACGACACTCTAATTTTTTACGATACAACATAAGGAGGGATGACCCGGGAGGTCATTCCCATTTTAGTCTTCTTGCGGCCCTGCTGAAAACCTCAGCTGGGGACACCCCACTGACGCAGCAGACAGTACAACGGACACAATATAAGTCCATCTCATAATAGGCAAATTACAATGGCAACACACACAGCAGACGGTACAGACACGACTGATACCGTCTCTGCTATCATGCAAAGGCAAATATGCTGCTGTAGCGCCGGTACCGCCTCTGTCAGCGGCCACCAGTACAACATACGGAGACAGTGACAAAGGCAAAACAGGCTCCATGGTGCCATGCTATGGGTCTGGCAGGGCAATTCCAGGGAAAAAGGGCACGAACTGATGTGCTGCGTTTGCTTTCCCGAGGAAGAAGGAATGAGTGATGACATTTACCCACAGCCTCCCCCGACAATGATTTTGCCCCATCAGCCACTGGCTCTCATCCCAGAATTCCAAGGGCGGAGGAGACGCGGAACTATGGATGCTAGGAATAGCTACCCACAGTGCAATGCTCCAGAAATCAACACTAGCCTCGGACCATGGACGCACACGCGCCGAGTTAATGTTGCTATGTGGCCTGGCACTCGACTTTTTACACATCTGTTTTAAAAAACCGGTTTATGTAAAATCGGAATAGTCCCGTAGTGTAGACATACCTTTAGAAAACGATCAGCTCTAATGGGTGGTAAATTCGAACAGAACTCTCTGGTTGATTCCATGAATAGCAGCTGTTGAAAGTAATGTGCTCTATTCAATGCCTCTGAAGAACATAGAAAAAACATGATCTGTGTAAAGAAAAGTCCGCATTTCTCAGACCCCCAATCCTAGTGTGTGTTACTACAGGAAGGTTGATAGTGTACAGTAGTTTGGTAACTTAGCTATATTGTGTGTAACAGGCTCCTGCACCCTCCACAGTTCAGTCACATACATGGCAACTTACGAAATGTCACAACAAATTAGTCCTATCCTCCCATAGTCATCTCTGACGGAATGATTAGCAGAGGCAGAGAACTGGAAAAAGTGCAGTAGAATACATAAAAGTGGATTAATCAGAGCTTGGGATGCAGTGACAGCCTGTTCTAAGGCTGGTGAAGTGACAGGGACACACTCCCACAGTGCTGGCTCTGACATAACAGCGAAGCGAATTGAAGAGAATAGGAAGAGGCTACAATGTGGGAGAGCTATGGCAGCTGCCTGCAGTGCATCACATCACCTGCAGGTGTTACACAAAAACACAGACCTTCCCCTCTGGAAGAGAAACACTATTCCCCATGCCCCACTTCATTATACGTCCAGTGAGCGGTTGTCCTGCAGGACTTTGATCTCTTCTGTGCCCCCAC
This sequence comes from Chelonoidis abingdonii, assembly GCF_003597395.2. Taxonomy (NCBI): domain Eukaryota; kingdom Metazoa; phylum Chordata; order Testudines; family Testudinidae; genus Chelonoidis; species Chelonoidis abingdonii. Next base: position 9,333 of record NW_027425442.1, read on the forward strand.
GAACCCGCAAAGCCCCAGGAACCTTATACAGCCAGCAGGACTGGTATCTGTGCCCCCATAAATCTTCTCTAACATGGCCTGCCGGCGAGACCCTCCAGTCAGCACTTAGTGTATCTGTGACCCCCAAAACCCCATAACACACGCCCCTAGGACCAGACACCACTAGCTAAAGCCACCCGCTGCGGTTGCACCATATTAGGTCGGTGTAATGAACGTCTGTCTCGCTACGCACTAGTTGCGTAAAGTACTCCAGACGAACACCTACTAAAACCACCCAGGGACCCTCTCGCTTAGACAATAGATATCTGATCCCCCCTCAACCACCAATCCCCAGGAACCCCTAGACACCCTGAAACGTAAGGATATCCTGGGTCCCCGATCCCACTAAGCACACCACCGTACCCATTTAGGCCCTAGACGAAGGTATCTGTGCTCCCACAACCCGGCCCACGCCCCCCTAAATGCCCGCCAGCGACCTCAGCCTGGACGCTACCACATAATCGGACCACCCCCCACGACCCTCTAAGCCCCCAGGGAGCCCTACAAAGCACTGGACAACAGTGTCTGAGGCCACACACCCCATACCACCCCTAAAAAGCTAGACTCCTCGGGACACTGGATGCAATCAGAGTAAGCGGCGCTGTCTCCCAGAGACTAGCCGATGCTCTTTGCTGAAGGGAGGTGTAGGAGAGTCATGGCCATCCTCGTTAGCCTCTCCTGTGTGAGTACCCTGGAGGGAGAGATCCTTAGTTTATGTGCCATTAGCGCGGACAGGGCATCCCCCGTGTGTGTTTGTGAGTGAAATATGGGTGGGGGCAGTCTAGACAGTCCACCTCACCCCCTAAGGGTACCCCAGCATATTACATGTATGTACATTATGGTCCTGAAACCTGCAGATATTTAGACAATTGGAATCTATACACGTGTGAAAATTCATCTAAACAATGCCCATTAGAAGGTACCTTCGATTTAGATAAACTTACATACCTCAGAGGAACCCTTACTTCATCAAAAGCCTCTGATACACAATGAGAGCAGTTTATGTATTGGTGGGAGGAAGCAACAAAGAGACTCCATGAGTCTCGGGTGCGGAGTCTGAAGGACTCCCAAGAAAAATTAAAAACTCAAGTACAGGGTTTCATACTTAAATGTAAGACGTCTGAAAGTTTCCCTGCTCGAGCAAACCCCTTTGCTCCTCTTTATCCCCAATTAGTTAAAGCTGAAAGTGAGGAGGAGACTGCTGAAGACATAGTGGATTTTTTTCAGCAGCATTCCACGGCCGCAGCCGTCACATCCCCCTGCCCTGGTAGTTTCCCTGCCGCAGACATCAGCTACATAAACCATTTCCTCTCCTACAGGAGAACTCTCTTCTGCACTGGTAAGTGATTCTGATCCTACCAATAGCCCGCCCGACCATAATTCGTCTAATGAGAATACCCACTATTTCTTAGAAACAGGGGCCGTGGAGGAATGAAGGGGGGATGGGGACTAAGAAGGGGGCGAGGTAGAGGGAAGAGTCCCTCATATCCTACCCAGTATCCTTCCCCGACTGGGAACACTGCATGCCACTTTGTGGTCAGGAGGGACACTGGAAAGACAAGTGTCCAAACAGATTATCTCAAAACCCTTCGTTCCCAAATCCTGAAACGCCTGCTTTTTCACCACAGAATACCACTTACTAGGACAGCCTGAGGGAGCGTAACTGCATCATGAATCCTTTAATTCCTATTAATCAGGAAGGCCCATATGTTGATTGTAAAATTGCAGGACAATCTGTCACTTGTCTTGTGGATACCGGAGCTAGTAGATCTGCTTTAAGATCCTCAGAGTTTCCCTCTGTTCCTTTGTCAACTTTGTCTGTTAATGCTGTAGGCATTTCAAACTGTCCTGTTCCGCATCCTGTCACAAACCCCCTTGCTGTTTTGTTAGGGCCCCTCGCCAATGAGCACGCGTTTTTGCTCAGCCCCTCCTCTCCTGTGAATTTACTAGGAAGAGATTTGTTGTGTAAATTAGGTTGTACCATCTATTGTACACCATATGGCGTATTCTTACAAGTTCCTGATGAGAATACTAATCTGGTGCTGGCCACACTCCGTATAACAGAGCCAGCTAAATCAAAGACAGCTCTCAACCCCGATCTTGTGCATTTGCTATCACAAGTACCCTCCCATCTCTGGTCTCGACATGCAAACGAAGTGGGACAGATTCGGACAGCCGAGCCGGTTAAAATTCTTGTTGACCCTGCTAAGTTTTACCAAAGGTTCCACAATACCCACTCCGCCCTGAAGCAGAGAAAGGAATAGCTCCAGTCATAGAGTCTCTGTTACAACAGGGTATTATTATTCCCACGATTAGTTCTTGTAATACTCCTATCTTTCCTGTAAAGAAGCCAGGAAAGAACACTTATCGTTTTGTCCAAGACCTTCGCGCGAT
>NW_027425443.1:0-4388 GCF_003597395.2 Chelonoidis abingdonii
GTAACCCCTAGGTCCTTTTCTGCAGAACTGCTGTCTAGCCACTCGGTCCCTAGTCTGTAGCAGTGCGTGGGATTCTTCCGTCCTAAGTGCAGGACTCTGCACTTGCCCTTGTTGAGCCTCATCAGGTTTCTTTTGGCCCAGTCCTCTAATTTGTCCAGGTCCCTCTATATCCTACCCCTATCCTCCAGTGTATTTATCACTCCTCCCAGTTTAGTGTCATCTGCAAACTTGCTGAGGGTGCAGTCCACTCCATTCTCCAGATCATTAATGAAGATATTGAACAGAACCGGCCCCAGGACCAACCCTTGGGGCACTCCGCTTGATACCGGCTGCCAACTAGACATGGAGCCGTTGATCACTACCCATTGAGCCCGACGATCTAGCCAGCTTTCTCTCCACCCTATAGTCCATTCATCCAGCCCATACTTCTTTAACTTACTGGCAAGAATACTGTGGAAGACCGTATCAAAACCTTTGCTAAAGTCAAGGAATAACACATACATTGCTTTCCCCTCATCCACAGAGCCAATTATCTCCTCATAGAAGGCAATTAGGTTAGTCAGGCATGATTTGCCCTTGGTGAATCCATGCTAACTGTTCCTGATCACTTTCCTCTCCTCTAAGTGCTTCAGAATTGATTCCTTGAGGACCTGCTCCATGATTTTTCCAGATGTCCCAGATGATCCTGGCAAGTAACCCACACCCCACGCTGCAAGGGAAGGTGAAACCTCCCCAGGTCACTGCCAATCTGACCCGGGGGAAATTCCTTCCTGACCCCAGTATGGTGGTCAGCTAGACTCCAAGGTGGCAGCTGAGGAGCCCGGAGCCTAGAGCGGGTGCCCTTGAGGGCCCAGGGAGGGGGAACACAGGTGCCGTGGCCCTGAACCAGACACGCTGCACAGCCAGGAGCCTCCATTCACTCCCTAGAGATAGGTGTCGCAGCTGGCTCAGGAGAGTAGCGCAAGCACATTCCAAGGGGCTGAGCCCCCCCGGCTGAGCTGAGCGCCCCCGGCTGAGCCCTCCAGGCTGAGCCCCCCCGGCTGAGCTGAGCCGAGCCCACCAGGCCACACAAGCTGCTCAGCACAGCTCATCGCCACCTGGCTGAGGGGACCGGGACGCCATTAGGAAGCACTCTGATTAACAATTCAGACGGTCCTGTAGCTGCCTTTGGAGGCGAGGGAGACTCCATTACCTCCTGCCATGCAAGGCATTTTCCCAGTCCTGGGCACGGTTCTGATTTGTCTGCATATTCCCACGTGCTCGGGGCCTGATGCATGTGCAAGGAGCTGGCTAGCGCACATACGTGCCTCAGTTTACCAATGTGTAATGTGCCTACAGCAAACTAGCCACGGTGCTGAGAGAACACCAAGGTGTAAAAAACCTCACATGAAGTGCTAGTGTATTCGTAGTGGGTTGTAGAATGCCATGCGCCATGCAGTGTCACATGGCTACAAGTTGCACACCCGTTCACAGATATTTTTATCCCCATCACGCTCGCTCACCCAAAAAGTTGAGACTTGCCTCACACATTCCACTCTAGCTTCTTCTTTACTATCTGGTGAGTCCCAGCCATGCGCTCGGCCTCCTAACAAACACGTAATGGTGATGGTGAAGATCTAACTCATCCACAGATCTCCGGGCACTTCACAAAGGAGGTCAGGCTGATTATCCTCATTTTACAGACGGGAGCAACTGAGGCATGGGCAGGTGAAGCAATTTGCCCATGGTCACCCATAGGCTGGTGTAGGGTGACCAGATGTCCCGATTTTATAGGAACAGTCCCAAAATTCAGGGCTTTGTTTTATAAAAACACCTATTACTCCCAACCCTTTGTCCCGATTTTTCATACTTACTGTCTGGTCACCCTAGGCTAGTGGCAGAACCGGGAACAGAACTGAGGTCTCCTGAGGCCCAGAACAGTGCTCTAGAGAGGCCACACTCCTCCTCCTTTCATCCAGCTTTATCAACTGATTCCAAACTATAAAGATACTTCACCATCACCCCACTGCACCCAAAATGTAGCCTTCTCTGAGGTGCCACCTGCTACGTAGAGTAAAAACTACTCCGGGGCCTTCCTTCAGTCTCCCATGCAATTACCGACCCAGCTGAGCCTCATTTAGCTTGTACAGCCCGACCCTACAGGGTCTCTCTCTTCCTTCCACAGTTCCTCTGTCCCTCTTCTTGGTCACGCCCCATCCTCCCAGAAGCGCAATCCCTTACCTACAGGGAGATGCTTGTTCCCCACATCCTTCGATGTCACTCTCCCCTGAGTTGTTGTTTCTTGTTGCAGGGTGTTAGGAACAGCGGTGCTTGCTCACGGTGGGGTTGCTGGGTAAGGCGGCACAGCAGCTAAAGCCGCCCGGCACAGTTGGGATGACTAAAGAAGGGCAGGGGAGCAGGGGGACAGTCAGAGCTGCTCTCGCCAGCTGCAGGTTGCTGATTTTTTGGAGGCGCCAGGCGGGTGTGGGGCTGAGGAGGGCTGTGATGGAGAGACCTGGGTGCCATGGACTAGCTCGGGGAGGGTGAGGCCCGATCGGGGAGGGGCATGAAAGAACGAGCAAAGACGCTTGTGGGAGAGGTGAACAAGTGGGTGTCCGGGCCTAGTACTACTGGACAGGTCCTGGGCCACCTGATAAGAGACAAAGGGGAGAAGTAGGGAGGAGCAGAGGTGGGCAGGGCCCACAAGGGGAGGATGAAAAGCTTGACCTTGAATCAGAGGTGAATTAAGGTCTCCTGGAGCCCCCAGTGCCAGAACTGTGGCCCCACCCGACCTCTTCTGCCTACGGCCCGGTCCTGCTCCGTCCCTTCCCCCATGTCCCTGCCCCCGTTCCGTCCCTTCCCCCGTGTTCCCACCCCCGTCCCACCCCTTCTGCCTATGGCCCGGCCCTGTCCCAACCCTTCCCCCGTGTACCGCCCCATTCACCTTCACCGTGTCCTGGCCCCATTTCTGTCCCTTGTTGAGGGTTATAGGTCGCACCACCTTAGGCAAAAATTAGGATTGTGCTCCAAAGTGACTGTTATACTTGGAAAATTGTGCTCAGGAGAGGTGGGCCATCAGGGCACTATTTAACCACTCTCCTTGCTAGTGTCTATGGTAATGGAAAGCCAGTCATGAATATGGGATGAGAGGAGTGCCAAGGGCGTCATTAAAAAAAAAGGAGGTCAGACTAGATGATCAATTTGTCCCTTTGACCTAAAGTTTATGAGTCGATAGATGGGAGGTTTATGAGAGCATGGAAAGAGTAGGATCTAGTAGCCACTCGATTGGATTTCGGGTAAATGTTCAGGCCGGTGTGAAGCGTGTTAACATGAGGGTGTAAAAGGTGAGTGACCCATCATAGTCGTATGGAAGGTGTGTTAAGGCGCACGCGCAGGTGGCACTTGATTGGAGCCGAGTGAAATTCCATCCTGTTTTAGTTCAGGAGGTAAGTCTAGATGTAGGGAGGAGAGGGTCACGTTGTGTGGGTGCTATAGTTATGCGAGCACAAAGAGCAAAACGTCTTCATTTCTGCAGGTAGCGGCTTACAAGTGAGAGTTCTTTCCTACCTTGCAGGAGGAACTTGAACTTTGCGCGAACAGCTAGTTCATGGGTTGGACACATGAAGAACCAGGCTGTGAGGTGAGCTTTGAGCGGGGGTTGAAGAACTGCGTCCGTTCCTGGTAAAGGACGTCTGGCCCTGTTGGGGAGAGCCATGGTGACGGAGGACATGCGGGAGTAGGATACCATGCTATCTTGCCAACCGGGGCAACAAGGATGGACTCGGCCTGTCATCACAATCTCCAAAAACTCTGTGTAAAGAGAGATAGTGGGGAAGACCACAGGAGTAGTTGTTCCATGGGCATGGGAATCTCCCCTAGGATCGTCCGGTCCACCCGAGCAAAACAGGGCATTTTTCGGTATTTGTTGTGGCGAGACATCATTGATGGGGCCCAGTGTGAGACAAGACTGGGTGGTATTGCGGGGTGCAGTTCCCATCCGTGTTGCTGTCGAGATAGTCCTGTGAGTGCGTTAGCAGTTGTTATAGCGGCCTGGTAAGGTAGGAAGCGGATCTGTATTTCTGTGTATACCATCGATGTAGCCATGGTCTAGTGAAGGTGCAAAGGAGATTGGATGAGCCGCCCCTTTGTCGTTTATGTAAAATACATGCTGTTGTCTGGTTAGACCTGGCAGGTATTTGGTCTTTATGGAGGGGAAGAAGGAAGGCCTGCTTGCCTCATGCTCTGAGACTCTAAGAGATTTATGTGTAAGTGTCTCTCTGCATGCGGCCACAGCTTGTGCTGTGTTCACCAGATGGCTCCCAAAGATCAGGGCGTTCCTGGCAAGCATGAGCTTGTGTGACGTTGCTGGAAGAAACAGCCTACGCAGAGTTCTGACATGTCCACATGCA
>NW_027425444.1:0-2492 GCF_003597395.2 Chelonoidis abingdonii
CTGAAAAAAGGCTGAACGGGCTCCATGGTTGCCATGCTATGGCGTCTGCCCGGGCAATCCAGGGAAAAGGGCGCGAAATGATTGTCTGCAGTTGCTTTCACAGAGGGATGATTGACTGACGACATTTACCCATAACCACCCACGACAAATTTTTTGCCCCATCAGGCATTGGGAACTCAACCCAGAATTCCAATGGGCAGGGGAGACTGTGGGAACTATGGGATAGCTACCAACAGCGCAACGCTCCGGAAGTTGACACTAGCCTCGGTACATGGACGCACGCCACCGAATTAATGTGCTTCATGTGTGGCCGCGTGCTCTTAACTTTATACGTTTCCAAAAATAGGTTTCTGTAAAATTGGAATAATCCGTACTGTAGACATACCCTAAGTCTGCAAACTCCCTTCCTGATCAGTAGTTTAAAGACTTGAAGGACAGGTTCCAAATTTTTTAGTAGTCTACTGCAGTGGTCTCCAAAGTGGGATGCACAAGACGATCCACTGGGGGGCACAGCAGGAGGAGCACCGCCGGGCGGGGGGGGTGGAAGGGCAGCCGGAGGAGGGAAGGAATGAGTGAGCAAGGAAGCTGCCCCATCCCCGCACAGGCAGGGCCACCCAGAACACAGGGGCCCCGGGGCCCTGGTCTGCAGCTCTAAAGCCCCTTTCAGAATGTGGCCCTGAGTCCTCTGGCCCGTGGAGGAGCAGGGGCAGCCAGCAGCCGGAAAGAAGCGGCGCTTTCCCCTTCAAAGCTGGCTAGAGAGAAGCAGTGCTTTGAAGGGGAAAGCGCCGCTGGCTGTGCAGCTTCCCCTGCTCCTCCTGAGTCCTCTGGCTCATGCTTGCAGGGCTGCATTCCGAAAGGGGCTTTAGAGCTGCAGGCCAGGGCCCGAGCGCCCCTTAGCCCAGGGCCATGCAGACCCTAAAGCCCCTGTGTTGCGGGTATCCCTGCCTGGGGTGGGGGGGTAGCTCCCAGAATTAAGGCCATGGGGGCGGTGCCATGCTGTGTAGAGCCACCTGCACACCTCCTGCACCAAACAGGAGCTGCCCCAGGTAAGTGATCTGCACCTCCTGCCTGCCCCAGCCCTGAGCCTCCTCCCGCACCCCGACCCTGAGCACCTTCTCACACCCTAACTCCCTCCCAGACCCCGCACTCCCACCCTGAGTGCCCTCCCGCACCTTAACTCCCTCCTAGACCCCACACCCTGAGCACCCTCCCACACCCTAACCCTAATCCAGACCTTCGAATCACTGAATCACAAAGTGTTAAACCAAGATTTTCAGAGATAATGAAGCATATTCAATCAGATTGCTTTCACTACAAAATAATAATCATTTTTTTTGAGAGAGCAAAAAGGTTTTTTGTACTGTTAATAAATAAAATACAATAAAAATATTTTAAAAATATTTATTTCATCTTTATCTCATCCTTTTTTAATTTCTGTTTTTATGTTTTATAATGTACACAATATATTGGTGTAGTAGTAAATGTATATAATTTATACATAAATAAATATACGTATATTGGGGGTGCAGGCTCAATTTTTTTTACTGATGGGGTGCGTGATCAAAAAAGTTTGGAGACCACTGGTCTACCGGACCTACAGTCTTGCTAGCTCCTTCTCATATACTTAATAACTTTGTTCTTTGTTACCTGTCTTTAGCTATTTGCTCATTAAAGCCCCAGTCATACAACTGCCCCTCCTTGGAGCTCCACTGAACTCACTGTTATTGAGCAGTTAAACAAAATCAGGTAAATCAAGAGTAGTAACTTCTCTTGTGTGCTCCTGAGTTAGCTATTCCAATAACTTATTTATGAAGTCATCCAATGCCCTGCTTCACATTTGTTTCAACAGACTTTTCAGTCAAACAAAGATCTGACATCCTGTAAAGCAGTCACATTTATTTTATAGGAATATGGTGAACAGGAGCTGAATGGGAAGACTATTGTTACTCCTGCTCTGAGGATTTCTTCCCCAAGAACAGGTACCGACCAGTACTGTGTAATTTGGAAGGTGCAGTGGTAGGGAATTCAGTCATGAGACATTTAGAAAGCTCAATCTGTGAGGACCATGAGATGAGAGAAATGATTTACCTACTTCACACAAGGATATCAGATTCTAAACAAAGAAGGTAGAAAGATCAGTGAACACCAAAGAGAAACTTTCATCCATGAAAGCTCATGCTCCAATACATCTGTTAGTCTATAAGGTGCCACAGGACTCTCTGCTGCTTTTAAAAAAGAAACTTGTCAGCATGATGCAATTCCTGACTTTGGCATGGGGCAGGGTGACCAGATGTCCCGATTTTATAGGGACAGTCCCAATTTTGGGGTCTTTTTCTTATATAGGCTCTTATTATCCCCCACTCCCATCCCAATTTTTCACATTTGCTGTCTGGTTACCCTATATGGGGCACTTATTTTAACTGTGCTATTTTTCTTCAAACATAAGATGATAGAAGTCACCATCAACATTAAGCCAAGTTAAAAAAAAAAAA
>NW_027425444.1:5560-10794 GCF_003597395.2 Chelonoidis abingdonii
GGATATGTGAACGGACTAAGGATTGGAAACAAGCCCTACAGTCACTGGAGTCTCCATCAGCCAACCTACTCTCCCTGGTTGCGTAGATGACCATTTTAGCCAGGGCGAGGAGGATGTTGATCAGGAGGTCCCGCGACTTTGTGGGGCCACGGATAGGGAGTTCATAGAGAAGGAGGTGAGGGGAAAAGTGCAGCCAGAAACGTAAGAGGATATTCGTGAAGAGCCGGTATAGGGGCTGCAACTTGGTGCACTCTAAGTAAACATGCGTCAGGGTCTCCCTCACACCGCAGAACGGGCAGGTGTCCAGGACAGGGGTAAACCGCGCCAAATACACGCCTGTGCTCACGGCCCCATGAAGGAATCACCAACTGGTATCCCCGGTGGGCCTCGGGACCAGGGTAGAGTAGAGGCTGGCCCACCAGGACTCCTCATCCTCCAGAGGTGGCTGGAGGTCTGGCCACCTTGTGTCGGCGCGGGACATAAGGGTGAGGAAATGAAGGCTGTGGAGCACAAGCGTGTAGAGATGCTTCCTTGGCGCGGTTTGAAAACGGACTGGCTGCAGGTTGTGCAGCCGGCTTGTGGAGAAGGGGGAGGGGGGGCCGGTCAGGTCCACGGGGCAGGAGCCCGATGAAATGGTCCGGAGGACTCAGGGTGGTGGTGGGGGCAGGGCAGGGCCTCTCGCAGGACCTGGTCGAGATAGGCCTGAGCAGCGGGCGGCAAAGCGGCCTCCACCTCCTGTAGTACGCGCCAGGGGAGTACAAGGTTTGGAGAGCCCCATACGCTGAGTGAGCATCAGGGGATCCAGCCAGTCTCCCCGGTCGTAGTCCAGAAGGTCTCCGACCCTGATAGCTTCCGCCAGGACCAATCTCTGGCGCACCGCCACCTGCACATGGAGCTGGGGGTCGTGTAGCAGGGGCTCCGGGAGGAGATCTGTCCCCCTCGGTGGCTGCCATGGACCTGGTCGCAGAGAACAGCTTCCAGGTCTGGAGGAGGTCCTGGTAGAAGACCGGCAGCCCGGAGAGGTCTCGCAGAAGACCCCTCAGATCGAGATAAAGGAGCTGCTGGTCGTATTGGAATCCTCGGAAGCGGCGCAGGAAGGCGTACGCCAGTGCTCTCCATGCTGGACTACCCGCACCATAAAGATGCCTCTGCAGTGCCTGGAGGCGGAAGACGTGGACCTGAGTGCGCAGGCACTTCAGACCCTGCCCTCCCTCCTCCAGGGGCAGGTGGAGGACCCCTGCAGGGACCCAGTGCAGTCCTGGCCAAAAGAACTCCAGAACCACCCTCCGGAGATCGGCCAGGAAGCCCGTGGGGGGGACCAGGGTGTTGAGCTGGTACCAGAGCATGGACAGGACTAGTTGATTGAGCACCAGTGGCCTCCCTCGAAGGGAAAGGCACCAGAGGAGTCCTGTCCATTTCCGGAGCCGCTCCACCACCCTGCCCTGCAAACCTTGCCAGTTCTCCAGCGTGAGACGGATGCGTGGCGAGAAAGGTAAACGCTGAGTTAGGGCAGTGGAGCCGCACTCCACCGGATGACCTGAAGCGCAGGTGGAGGGAGCTTGCCTGCCACTCGTCCCCAACCACCAGGTCAGAGCTCTTGACCCAGCTGACCCGGGCGGAGGAGGCTGCCGAGTACACCGCCTGGCAGGCCTCCACCTGTGCCAAGTCACCCAGGTCCTGGACCACAAGGAGCACATCGTCGGCGTACGCTGACGGGACCAGCCGCAGCTCCGGTTCCCGAAGCACCAACCCCATCAACCTCCTGTGGAAGAGACAGAGGAAGGGCTTGATGGCCAAAGCATACAGCTGGCACGAGAGGGGGCACCCTGCCTACACTCCCACCTGAAGCTGACCGGCTCATCAGGGTCCAGTAGAGCCTGACCAGACACTCCGCGGAAGCATACAGCACCTGGAGAAAACCCACAAACTGGACCCAAAGCCTAACGCTCGCAGAGTGCCCAGGAGATACCCGTGGTCCACCCTGTTGAATGCCCTCTCCTGACCCAGGGACAGGAGGGCGAACGACAGACCATCCCTGCACCCAAGCTCCAGGAGAACCCGGACCAGATAGAGGTTGTCAAAGATGCTACGGCCCGGGACAGTGTAGGTCTGGTCTGGGTGGATCACGTCCTCCAGCACGGTCCCCAGCCGCAGCGAGATGGCCTTGGCTACGATTTGTTGTGTAGTCCGTGCTGAGGAACGAGATGGGACGCCAATTCCGTAAATCACAGAGGTCCCCCTTCCCTCGGCAATGAGGTGAGCATGGCTCGCCTGCACGAGAGAGGGAGGATCACGCTCTGCAAGGACTCAGGACCCCTCCAGCCTGGACATAGGTATCTGTGCACTCCACGAGCCCATAAGCACCTGTAGGGACGCCTACAGCATGGACTTAGTTTATCTGGGGCTCCCCAAACCCCTAAGCCCACCAGGGACCCCTACAGCCTAGAGATAAGTATCTGTGCCCCCGGATCCCATAAGCCCCCCCCGGATCCCTCCAGCCTGGACATAGGTATCTGTGCCCCCACAAGCCCGCTAAGCCCCCAGGGACCCTCCAGCCTGGACGGAGGTATCTGTGCCCCCCACAACTCCTAAGTGCTGAGGAACCCCTCCAGCCTGGATGCAGGTATCTGTGCCCCTCACAAAGTGCCTAAGCCCTGCCCCCCCCGCCAGGAATGCTCCAGCCTGGACCTAGGTTATCTGTGCCTCCCCAACACACTAATTCCCCCGGAAGCCCTATTGCCTAGATGTAGGTATCTCTCTGCCACCCACAAACCCCCTAAGCCTCCCAGAGACCCCTACAGCTTAGACGTATGTATCTGTGCCCCCCAGGAACCTCTAAACCCTCCAGGAACCACTCCAACCTGGACATAGATGTCTGTGCCTCCCAAAAAAACCCCAAGCCCCCCAGGGACCCCTAGAGACTGGAGATAGGTATCTCTGCCATCTGCATAACCCCCTAGTCCTCCCCGGAACCTCTCCAGCCTGGAAACCCGTACATATCTGTGCCCCCCACAAACCCCCTAAGCCCCCTGGGACCCCTCCAGCCTGGAGGTAGGTATCTGTGCCTCCAAAAAAACCGTAAGCCCCCCAGGGACCCCTAGAAACTGGAGATAGCTATCTCTGCCATCCACAAAACCCCCTAATCCTCCCTGGAACCTCTCCAGCCTGGATGTACATATCTATGCCCCCCTAAGCCCCCAGGACCCTTCCAGCCTGGATGTAAGTATCTGTGTTCCCGATGCCCTAAGCCCCCCCAGAATCCCTATAGCCTGGACGTAGGTATCCGGTGTCCCCTACGATACCACTAAGCCCCCCCCAGGGACCCCTCCAGGACACACATAGGTATCTGTGCCCTCCTCACCAAGTCCCTAAACCCCAGGGAGCACTGCGCTCACCACAACCCCTAAGCCGTCCAGGGACCCCTCCAGCCTGGACGTAGGTATTGGTGTCCTCCACGAAGCCCCTAACTCCCCACCAGGACCTCTACAGCCTGGACGCAAGTACCTATGCCCCCCACAACCCCTAACTCCCCCAGGGACCCAACCATCCTGGACACAGGTATCTGTGACCCCACGTAAACCCCTTAAGGCCCCCGGAATGCCTCCAGCCTGGACGTAGCTGTCTGTACCTCCCGTGACCCCTAAGCCCCCAGGGGTCTCTGCTACAGCCTCTACGCAGGTGTGATGTCTGTGCATTATGCCACATGGTGGTTGTGATGCTCTGTGCATTACCCTGCGTGGCCACACGGTGTCACTGTTGCTCCATGCGGGAAATGCTCTGTGCGTTACTGTGATGGGTAGGGACTGTCTGTGTGGGGGGGGCGAGCAGGGGGTGACTTTAGGACCGGACACGTGCTCAGCCTGTAACCTGAGCTAGGCAGGGGGAGGGGTCATCACCTTTGCCGGGAAGCTGGACACAGGAAGGGGCCGGCTGGAGGGAGTTAGTTCAGTTTTGGTTTGGAGCTGGGTTGTTGGAATTCAGGGAATCCCAAACTGGGAACTAAGCTTCCTGAACCCCCAGAAGGACTCGATTGAGGGGTCCTGGTTGTGTCCAAAAACTCTGCTGTATCCTTCATTCCTGTTGGCCAAAAAAGCCTTCTGTTTTACTGGCTGGCTGAGTCACTGTGTGTCCCAGGAAGAGGGTGCAGGGCAGGATTCCACCACACTCCGTGACACCCCCTAAGCCCCTCTGGGACCCCTGCAGCCTGGACATAGGTATCTGTGCCCCCCACCAAACCCCTGAGTCCCCCAGGGACCCCTACAGCCTGGACCTAGGTATCTGTGCCCCTCACGAACCCCGTAAGCCCCCCAGGGACCCCTCCAGCCTGGACGTAGGTGGAACCCTTCTGCCAGGCTGAACTGATAGCAGCAAGGACTGGGTTCAATACATAGGGGTCCCTTCCCTACAACGTAATGCAAACCAGCTCAAGCCCCCATCTGGTGACATGGCAAAATTTTACATATGCACCCCTAGGTGCCTCAAAGAGGCAATACTTCCCCTCTCGCAAGGACAGAGTCTGGGTGTAGCAGAAAATGTTTAATAACCTGAGATAAACAACATAGCATTAAATTGGGAAAACACCTCAACTAGGCCGTGTCCTTTTCCCTGTGCTCTTGAGTCCAGCAATACCCAGATCACCTCAAGACTCCGAAGTCCAATACCTCCAATGTCCCAAGAGTCCAGCAACCACCAAATCACCCACAGTCCCGCATCCCCCGAGTTCAAGAGTCTATCTGCAGGGTTTTTCCCCCTGCCAGCCTGGGTAGAAAGGGGCGCCTTACGTGGTCCACTGCCAACTGCCCTGCCCTTCCGTGGGCTTCTGGTTCTGCCTTCCCCATGAACTGCTCAGCTCGGTCCACCAGCTGCTCTGCTCCGCCAGCTGACCTGTCATCTGCTCCAGCTGTCCCCAGAAACTGCTCAGCTCACCTCCATGGGCCATTCCAACCATCCCACAAACTGCTCCTCTCCGTCAGCTGCTCTGCTCCAGAATATAGCTTCAGACTCCCCCACTAGCTAGCACAGCTCTTAGTGATTTCAGCTCAGGAACCTGGAACTTCAATTCTTAAGAGAATTAAATATCAGCTCTGCTATTCAACTGTTAAAAGAGAAGAAGGTGCAATTGGTGTTTGTGGCTCATCCAAGGAGCCCACTTCCTTGTCTAGCAAGTGCCACTCAATTGATGGTGAGAATCCCTGTCTCAAAGCAGTTTCACAGTTCCTCATCCACACAATCAG
>NW_027425445.1:0-8249 GCF_003597395.2 Chelonoidis abingdonii
TATTCCTTATGTGTTGGTTTCATTACGTCAAACAAGTGTACTTTGCATTCAGCACCTACAGCAATCAGCGCCATGTCTGAGCCCACGTCTGGTGACTGCTGCGACTACTCTGCCCTCACAGATGTTGTGCTGAGCTCCGCACGCTCACAGTAATGCACAATGGTTGACACGGTGAACGAACCTAGCATGGAAGGCACGCACTGTCGAGTTCAGTCTGGAGCCAAAATGCCATACTGTAGACCGTACACTAAGAGCGAGACTGAGTATGTTGTTAACGTTTCTTTGCCGGCCTCTGAATCAGGGATCCGAGCAGGGTAGGCAACCTTGGCAAGCGTGCGAAGGGCGGCGTGAGCTGATTTCTGTGGCACTACACTGCCCGGGTCGCTGGCACCCAGACGGGAGGCTCTGTTTAATTTAATTTGTTAATGAGCTTCTTAAAATTTTTAAAAATCTTATTTACTTTACATACAACAATAGTTTAGTTATATATTATAGACTTATAGAAAGAGACCTTCTAAAAATGTTAAAATGTATTACTGACATGTGAAAACTTAAATTACAGTGAATAAATAAAGACTTGGCACATCAGTTCTGAAAGGTTGCAGACCCCTGGGATACAGTTTTGTAAGCCATGGCAGAAGGAAATACCTAGTGTACCCTAGAATAACAGTGTGGATAGTGACTTCATTTATAACAATGTTCTTTGGAAGAAATAATGTGTGAAGCTTGTCTATAAAGGTAAAGTCATGATTTCCAGGAAACCCTGGCACCATGCACCTTGCTAGTACATCCCACAGTGGTGCCTATGAACCTGCTTTGTGGGTGACCAGGGCCTGCATAATGATGGAATAGTACTCTTTGTGGTTTCTGTTCTTGTGCTCCTTACAGTGGGCACACTATGGCCATTGAGAGCCCCAGCGCAGCTTGGGAAGCCCATTCTCTCAAAACCAGCAATTATTTCAGGGACATTGTTTATGTCCTTAATCTTTGGAAAAACCACAGTCCTGATTGCCCCACAAACCTCCACCACCACAATCCTCATAGTTGACTTGCCAACACCAAACTGGCTACCTACGGCCCCATAGCAGTCTGGGATAGCCAGCTTCCAGATGGCAATAGAGATCCACTTCTGGACTGGCATGGCCTCCCTCTGTGTGTGGTCTGATGCTGGAGGATCAGGGCAAGCTGCTCACACAGCTCTGAGAATATCTGCTTCTTCATGCAAAAGTTTTGGAGCCATTGCTGGTCATCCCAGGTCCCTGTGATCCCATCAGTCTGTGCTCGTGTCAGTCTTCCGGAAGCTCAAGTCTACATATGGGGAATCTGTGCTTATGCCAGAGTAACATCAGATGGGTCATGGATGCTATCTGTGCCCGCATTTGAGGGGGTGCCTTTGATAGGACAAATACTGTTGCCAAAATGTCCTCACAGATGTTCTGCCTGATTCCGAAAACAAGAGAGAAAGTGTGAGCAGAAGTTCTTCACTGGCGCTGGAGCCATATTGTTGGCTCCAGTTGCAGGGAGCATGCACGCCTAAAAAATGTCTTGGCTGATTGTGTTGATGGCCTAAGAATACTTCCGGTCAAGTACTGCGGATGGACAGACAGGTTTCCTACAATATGCCATGAACCGAGCCCTAGAGCACCTATAGCTAGTAAGGGTGCAACGATCCCTGAGATATGTCCCAAGAAACCACAGCATCTGACTCGTGTGCATACTGCAGCATGGATGCATCACCGCAGATATGAGGCTCATGTATCAATACTATGTGGATGTTCAAGTGCGAGCTTGGAAAGAGTGGGTCTGTAGGCGGGGGGCGGGAGGGCCAACATAGACCTGGATTTACTGCGCAGTGTAGGGCTTGTACTCAGGTTCCTAGCCTATGCTGAAGCCCATGCCACCACATCTACATTGCTATTATTACCTGTGTTAGCTAGATTAAAGCTGTGCTACAGTCACACCTTCATTTGCAGTCCAGACATACCCTAAAGGTGAGACATGCAGAGGCTACATGTTTCAGTGGGATCCCCGCTGATCCAGTGGCAAAACCACCTGTCACTGTTAGGGCGCTGGACTGGGACCCTGTGGAGTAGGGTGGGCCAAGGTTCTCCCCACCTCTGGGGTGGTGGCTTACTCACTCTAGGCCGGAAGACCTGTGCCTGGTATGTGGACTGCCCCAGCCAGGAGGCCGAAGGCCCCTAAACTGTGAATTGCTGTCTTCCCCTTCCAGGAGGCTCTGGTCTAAAGTCTGTGTGTTGTGTGGCCCCACCCAGAAGGCCAGAGCCTCTAGACCGCTGATGGGCTGTTTGCTGTATGATGCAGTGAGGCAGAGTGGCCCCCCTCTGAGCCTGACAGGGAGAGACCATGACAGCCTAAATATACATATCAGTTTACACAAGACCATCCTTTTTCAGAACTGCTGCAGTCTCAAAGGGCAAATAAATTTATAATCTAGACAATATTTTCTTTCCTGTTTCTTTTTAAAAACCTCAAAGAGCACTGTCAAGAGAATCAGCATAAATTAAAAAAATGTGATGATGACATCTTTCATTACTAATTTACTCCACTTATACTATCTACGTTTTGTACTTGCTCATTTTGAACAGTGAAACTAAACTGATCAGTTTACTTTCTGTGTTTTGCGCACTAGCATAATAGCTGTTGTGTTTGGTTTACCAGCACTGCAGGAGAATGTTTAGAACTCTTCCCTGCTCCACCTCTCTTCCCCTCTCCTTCCTCCCCTCCCCAAAAAGATCTGTTTGCTGAAATTAAGAATAAACTAAATTCAAACATACACATTTTAAAACAACAACAAAATAACTCTAAAATCCAAATCTTGGCACTAAACTGTTTGGCCACTTTGGCACTAAACTTCACAGATGAAGAAAAATTTTGGAAGAAGTACACAAAGAAAAATAATAGAATTGTTTTACAAGCCAACAAATGTCACTTCAAAGTTAAGGTTGATGCTTATGTTTTATGCCACACAAACTGGGTTGTGTGTTGATTTCTGTCAAAAATTAAACATTATTTATAATATTGTTTTTTGTACAAATATTTGCTGCCTTATTGAAGCAAAATCAGTTTAATACTTTCTATATCCTTGGCTAGGGTGAACAGACAGCAAATGTGAAAAATCAGTACAAAGGGTGAGGGGTAACAGAAGGCTATATAAGAAAAAGACCCCAAAATCGGGACTGTACCTATAAAATCAGGACATCTGGTCACCCTATTGGAGGCTCAGCACAGGACTTTTCATTTTAGGCTCTTGTTACCCCAAGGGGAGTAAGGTAATGCTTCAGAGAGAAAATACTAGAAAAATTGTAGGGGAAAAGGAAAGCCCCTTTTCTCAGAAGAGCAGACTCAACTCCCTTCCGTGTCTGTCACCAGTGGATTTAGCTTATAATAAGGGTGTCCCTCCCTCCCTGTGTGATATAATAAAAATGAAGAGGGACAAGGTAATATGGTGCAAACAAAAGTAAGTATATTAAGGGCAAAGGTACAGAAAACTGGGGAAAATGGTGGGGAGGAGAAGAAATACAAACTTAACCATACAGTGATTCAGTGACTGGCTTTAGGAGCTTGAAGCTAAGACTCACAAAACCTCCCTAGGCGTTTAGAAAACAATAAAAGAAACCCCAATACAGAAACCTTTTACATGATTTAGGTGCAGTGGACACAGCGTGCAGGTGCGAAGCCCAGAACCTTCTCTCCAGCTGATTTAGAGCCTTCGAGGAGGACTACTGGGGAGTCTCGATGACTGTTGGACTTTGTTGCAGGTGGGAGACCTTCTGGGAAGATGGACATCAGGAAAGCAGGACCCTCCACAGGTAAAATGGATTCAGTTCGCTGTGACGGGGATAGTGATGACAGGCCTGTCCTTCCTCAACCTCGCTGTGGGATAGATGGTATTCTTCTCACTAGCTCTGGAGTGTTAGGAAGATCCGACCATGCACGCACTGCCACTGGAATGGACAGCCCCACGCAGGCACTGAGCAGGCTCTTATATAGTCTTTTTGGCAGGAAAAACTGGTTCTGTCCAGTTTGAGCCAGAGGACTCCAGTGTCTAAGTTGTAAACGTTTGCTTTCAAGGGTGGAGTCCAAAGGTCATAGTCCATATACTCCATATTAAATTCCGTTAAAGCTAGTGATTCACTTAACATTACCTTAGAAATACACTATTAAAACAACTAATTGAACATGTTAAACAACATCAACATTTCTTACTTCTAATACTCTGATCCTGCAAGTGACTGCATAAGGGCTGGTCCCTAAAATCAGTGAATCTCTGCAGGTCCACCCACAGATCAGCATTAGGGCTTTAGATTTAAATCAATATCTTCAAGTAAAATTCTCTTGCAGAAAGGGATAAGGAATATAGTTGCTGGTAAACACTGATTTATACAAAAAGAAAAGTTGTTTATAGACTCTGCACTCTCATCCCTTAGTTTCTTGCTGTTGTTAGCTAACATTAGGTCAAAGGTACTGTGAATATAAAGGTACAAACTAGGGCTGTTGATTAATTGCAGTTAACTAATGTGATTAACTAAAAAAATGTAATTGCGATAAAAAAGTTAATCATGATTAATCTCAGTTTTAATCGCACTGTTAAAGAATAGAATACCAATTTAAATGTATTAAATATTTTTGGGTGTTTTTCTACATGTTCAAATATATTGATTTCACTTACAACAAGAATACCAAGTGTACAGTGCTCACTTTATATTATTATTTTTATTATAAATATTTGCACTGTAAAAATTATAAACAAAAGAAATAGTATTTTTCAATTCACCTCATACAAGTACTGTAGTGAAATCTCTTTATCTTGAAAGTGCAATTTGAAAAATGTAATTTTTTTTGTTACATAACTGCACTCAAAAATAAAACAACGCAAAACTTTAGAGCCTACAAGTCCACTCAGTCCTACTTCTTGTTCAGCCAATTGCAAAGACGAACAAGTTTGTTTACATTATGGGAGATAACCTTGCCCATTTCTTATTTACAGTGTCACCAGAAAGTGAGAACAGCTATTTGCGTGGGACTTTTGTAGCTGGCATTGCAAAGTATTTATGTGCTAGATATGCTAAATATTCATATGTCCCTTCAGGCTTCGGCCACCCTTCTAGAGGACATAATTCCATGCTGATGATGCTTGTTAAAAAAAATAATGCGTTAATTAAATTTGTGACTGAACTCTTTGGGGAGAATTTTATGTCTTCTGCTCTGTTTTACCTGCATTCTGCCATATATTTCATGTTATATTAGTCTTGGATGATGACTCAGCACATTCTTTGTGTTAAGAACACTTTTGCTGTAAATTTGACAAAACTCAAAGAAGGTACCAATGTGAGATTTCTAAAGATAGCTACAGCACTCCACCCAAGTTTTAAGAATCTGAAGTACCTTCAAAAATCTGAGCGGGACAAGGTGTGGAGCATGCTTTCAGAAGTCTTAAAAGAGCAACAGTCTGATGCGGAAACTACAGAACCTGAACCACCAAAAAAGAAAATGAGCCTTCTGCTGGTGGCATCTGACTCAGATAATGAAAATTAATATGTGTCTGTCTGCACTGTTTTGGACTGTTATCAAGCAGAACCCATCATCAGCATGACACCTGTCCTCTGGAATGGTGGTTGAAACATGAAGGGACATATGACTCTTTAGTGCATCTGGTATGTAAATATCTTGCGATGCTGGCTACAACAGTGGCATGTAGAGTGACCAGATGTCCTAATATTTAGGTGTTTGTCCCATGTCCCGACCGATCGTTGGTCGGAACGCAATTTGTCCCTATATTTCGCTCCACTGGCAGCACTTGGCTTTTTTTTTTTATTCTCTGCCGGTGGACCCCCATGTGTCCCGATATTTTCTTCCTCTCATTTGATCACCCTAGTGCCATGTGAACGCCTGTTCTCACTTTCAGTGACATTGTGAAGAAGCAGGCAGCATTATCTTCTGCAAATGTAAACAAACCTGTTTGTCTGAGTGACTGGCTGAACAAGAAATAGGACAGAATGGACTTGTAAGCTCTAAAGTTTTACCCTGTTTTATTTTTGAATGCAGTTATTTTTGTGTACATAATTCTACATTTGTAAGTTCAACTTTCATGGCAAAGAGATTGCACTACTGTACTTGTATGATGCGAATTGAAAAATACTATTTCTTTTGTTTTTTACAGTGCAAATATTTGTAATAAAAATAAATATAAAATGAGTGCTGTGCATTCTGTAATTTAAATCAATATATTTGAAATGAAGAAAACATAAAAATATATTTAAATAAATGGTATTCTATTATTAACAGTACGATTAATTTTTTAAATTGCATGATTAATCATTTGTCAGCCCTAGTACAAACATTAGAAAATTTTAGTTTTAGTTTTTATTTTTTCCCCTAAAGGACTCACATCCTAATCCCAAATTTTGACAAACAAATGTCCAAAATCTGATTCGCCAATCCTGCAAATATGGATATGTTGGAACTTTACTCACATGGGTAGTTCCATTGAAGTCAGTGTCTTTGCTGCATTATATTATAGCTTTCTAAACACATAGGGCCCAATTTCTAGGACTGCTCCACCTGTTTGGTGTCATTCACAAACCAACTAGGAAGTTGAATTAACCAGGTCCCTAAAGACTCCATTTGTTTAAGGGGAACTCACACGTTACACAGAGCTACCATGAGTGGCTCTATCAAAGTGCCCAACATAACCCCATGGAAGAAAAAAAGTGGAAGTCAGGTCATCACCAAGCTATTGGCAAGCCTGAGCTGTTAGAATGTACCCTCTGTGTTGTGGGAAGTTAGGAGTAACCGAAAGCAACATCCATGTTACTCCAGGGCCCAGACATGCCCATGCCCATGGCAGATGGCAAGATCAGGGAAATGCAAAGGTGGCTAAGAGACACCGTTACTGTCACCCCAAATGTGCTGACCCTATATCAACCATATCTGAGGTTCTAGCCCATATGGTATACTTTCTGGTGAAAGATGTGTTTAGAAACCACTAATATAAATGGAAACAGATTTGGAACACTTGTTGGGTTACATTTATTTACAATGGAGAAAGGGAACATTTTTGAAAAATAAATATAATACATGCAATTCATGTAAGTGCTGATTTTGAGCACTTGCACTGAACAACAATGGGGAGGATATTTTTTAAAACTGATCAGTTGTTTGGATTTAAAAAATCCTAGTGGAAGAGATACAAGTGACCTGACCTCTCATTAAACAAGGTAAGGTAGAATACACATGGCATGATACTGTTTTTCCTTCTACTACTAGTACATTGTTATGGGTGATGTCTCTGATGGGCTTGCTTCGGCAACACTAAAGTCAACTGGGCTTTACTAGTGATTTCAAGAAGTCCCTACTCTGGCTAATTTGGATGTATTTTCTTTTTTGGGTCCATACAGAGCTTCTCAAGGACTCTTGTATTTATGCTTCATTGTTGTTGCAGCCTTTTATTTAAGAAAAAGCAAACAAACATAGCTCTTGTTTTTCAATAGGTCTTTGTTAAGAGCCCTATTGCATAGACTATTTTCATTTTATTTGCACTATCCTTCAAGCTACTTACTGTCTTCACAGGATTCTTATGCTTAGAGAGTATCTTTAAAGAAGAGAAGATTACTTACCTTGTAATTCTGCTTCTTTGAAGATATTATCTCAGGATTCTCATCCTCCCACCTAGCTCCCCTGAATTTGGAGGATGCTGTTTTCAAATAGTGCTTCCATTCTTGGTGCTCGGCATTAGAATGCCCTCAAGAGTTTTTTATATGTATACCATCACTAGTGTTAGAAAATTTATTTTAGCATTAAACAATACTTCACCCTTCTGCTCAAAAAGAAACTGATAATTGATGGTATCAATTTGCTTTCCATGTCAAAAGGCAGAAGTTTCATCTGCTGATGCATGTGTGGCCGTGAGAGAAATCTCTCTCTGCAATTTGTCGGCTTTGGGGATTCTAGCTAACCTCATGATGGAAGCCTCTTTCATCTTAATCTGATGCAAAACTACTCCTCTCATTCCCACCCCGTTATAGATTCTGGGCTACCTGCTTCTTTTGTTCTGCCTTTTGGTAACTTTCCACTTCTTCCATCTGTCATAAACAGATAGCTAAGGGTTAATGTTTCTTTCACCTGTAAAGGGTTAACAAAGAGAACCAAACACCTGACAAGAGGACCAATCAGGAAACCGGATTTTTCAAAGCTTAAGGGAGGGATTTTGTGGGTGTTTCTTGGTCTTG
>NW_027425445.1:11044-12631 GCF_003597395.2 Chelonoidis abingdonii
CACCCACCCACCCACCTATAAAGCCTCTGCCCAGGACCCAAAATAGTTTCATGGAAACTGATACACTTCTGCAAACATTTAATCTTTGCCAAGACAGCATATCTTACTAAAACATTTCAACCAGCTGTACTCACTGCAGCTATTCCTAATATTACAGGGCTTAATACAAACTGTCTATCCATCACATAGGGTTCCTGCTTCTCCCACACCTGATGCTGCTCCCAGGATCACATTTGGTGATTGCTCTGCTCCCTGGCCTGCACTCAGCTATTCTACAGTTTTTCTTGTATAGCACTTGTTCCTCCTTGGAAACAACTCTCCACTGTAACCAGTACCTGGGAAGATACTGCGTGCTCTAGCAGTTCTCACATTTCCGGTCTCTACATGGTGTTCCCAGCAACCAGGAGCAGCATCTGCATTCAAAGCAGGAATGAGTGGACACTAGTGACATCATCAGTATTTTCTACAGTTCTGAAGAACCATGTTCTCCTCCATACTGATATTTGCTCCCATCTCTTCACCTTGGTCTCACTCCTCACTTACTCAGTCACCCTCTCCCACTTCCTTTAGCTTATCCCCACTGACTGTAACCACCTAAACACCTCCCCCAAAATAGAAGCAACGGGCATGCCATTTACTACTATTGGATTGTTCATAGGGGTTGGGGTACCACGTCCCTTCCCCAACTCTTCCTCTGGCCTGTCAGGTTATGGACCATCTGGTCTGTGTGAGCAGCGCCTACCATAGTGAAGCCCCCCTTCTTGACTGCTCCCTAACACTAGGAAACAACATGAACGGTAGAAGCAGCCTATAGCGCCAGCACTGCATTGGCCGTACCTGGCCTTAGTGGGTGTGGGGCCGTGACCCGCGCCGGGCAGGTGACCACATATTACTATACGCTTCCCTCCGTGGGGCAGCCAGGCTGCGTGGGTCCAAGGTCCGGTTCTGCCTCGGAGTAGCCCAGCTGCAGCCCCAGTAACAACCCCCCCATCTCCTGCGCGGAAGGTGCAGGCAGGCGCTGCGCTCCGCCACAAGGAGAAGGGGGTGGAGCGCCGCGGGCAGAAAAGGGACCCGACGAGCCCCACGTGACCCCACAGGGAAGTAGCTCCGTCGCCACGGTAGCGTGATCATATCCTTCCGCTTCCGTGTGGCCTGCTCACCGTTTGCTCCCCAGGACAGATCTCCCAACCCCTCTACGATCAGCGCGTTTCGCCGGGGCGCAGGAGAGCGCCGAGGAGCGGGCTGGGCAGCAGACGGGAGGAACAGCGGTTGTGGCGGCAGCGGGACGCTGATGTGGCGGGACTATTTCGCCTTCGCGGCGGCGGAGCTGGCGGCGGGCGGCACAGTCTCCCTCTCTCCTCGGAAGCTGCAGCCATGATGGAAATTTGAGGCGCTCAGTGTCGCTCGGGCGCGGAGGAGGCCGGGACCGATGAGAGCGGGCGGCCTGCAGCTCCGCACGCACCGCAACGCCTGAGCCCGCGCAGACTCGCTTCTCAGTGCGAGCCGCCTCCGGACACGCCACCTTCTCCTCCCGCGAGGCAGCGAGTGAGCGAGCGCCCGCCCGCCCGGTTGTGCGGCCCCAACGCG
>NW_027425446.1:0-2326 GCF_003597395.2 Chelonoidis abingdonii
TGGGAAGCCTTCTTGAGGACACTGCAAACAGCCTCTGAGTCATGGCTGTGGTGACCCTCCAGGGATATGTGACCAAGTCACCTGGTACTGGACTCCATGATAATACTAGTGTTTTTCCACTGACCAGTCATGGGAATCAAACTGGGAGACAAAGGATTCCCGCCTTATGCAAAAACTATTTAAGGTAGGGGAGTGACATCATTGTGGTTCGTTCTTCACAGACTCCCTGCCCAAGAAAGAGGACTGAACTAGGGGAGAAGGGCTTAATCCAGGCTAGTGGGTTGTCTAGCCTGTGAAAGGAATAACTGGAGTTTTAAGCTACAAGCAAGTGCAGCTTGCCTTCAAGAATCTCTGCAATCTGCCTAAAACAACATTTAGGGTGAGAATTTGCTGCACATATCCAATTTCTTCAGAATATTAAGATTAGATTGTGCTTTTGTTTTATTTGCTAGGTAATCTGCTTTGATCTGTTTGCTATCCCTTATAATCACTTAAAATCTACCTTTTGTAGTTAATAAACTTGTTTTGTCTAAAACCAGTGTGTGGAAATGATAACCGTGGGGCAGAAAGCTGTGTATATTCCTCTCCACATTGAGGATGAATTTCATGACCTTATGATGTTGCACAGATCTCTGTGTAGCGCAAGACGGCATAATTTTGGGTTTACCCTCCAGAGGGTGGTGTGCACTTGAGTACTGGTCTGTATCTTAGCTGAGCCTTCCCATGCAGAGCTGATATCAGCATCTGTGTGAATCTGCAGCTGGGTGTGTCCCTGCCTGTATGTGTGCTGATAAAGTGCAGTCTGAAGCCTGAGGGAGGGCTTGGCAGGCTGCAGACCAGTACAGTGTTAAGGGAACCCAGGCTGGTGGGTCAGGTGGGCTCAGTAGTACCCCAGGCCCAGGTGGTACTCCAGAGAGCGGGGAGAGGGGAGCCATCATAATTATTATTTTTTAATAAAATGGTGACATCTGTATTGTTTGTCTTGGAAGAACCAGCCATAAGCTAGATTTCTAGATGTCCAGTAGAGATAGGACAGGTACAACTGGTTCCCAATATTCTAACATTTGCATTTCAAGTTTGTAGCTGGTTAGCGCAACAGCGGAACCTGAAGGGCTGAAGGAGAGTAGGGTGTGACAGGAGCAAGCAGATTAACAGGTATCAGTGCAAGAGGCAGAGGGAAGAGAGAGCCACTGAGGTTTCAGGTGAGCACATCAGCGTAGAGAGTCCAGAGGGCTGGGTGTAGAGCTCTGGAGATCAGCAAGACAGGAGTGGGATTGCTCAGCTCTGAACAGGAGACCATGAAAAAAAACAGGACAGCGCTTCAAGGGAGGCAAGGGAGGAAAGTAGCTTGGCTAAGATTCTGGGAGCTGTGGCTAGAGAGGGGCTTGGTGTGCAGCTCAAGGGGACATCAGCATGTGTAACCCACACACCTCCTGGGTGTGGTGTTCTGTCCCATCTAGTGGCACTGAGACCACTTAGAGAGAGATGGAAAATGAGTCTGCTCTACAACTTCAGCTAAGAGCCAGTTGGCTTTTAGCTCATACAGTAGAGGCTCATGCACTAAGCTCCAGAGGTCCTCAGTTAGATCCTGTCCGCCAGCAACCAGGGGTCTGTCGGCACTACATATGTACACTGGAACCTGCAGTGCCATACTACAGCATAGGCTGATACTTACCCACCAATTGCTGTCCTCCTCTTCAGCCACAATGATGATCTCTCCTACATGGAAGGTCAGCTCATCGTCCCAGTCAGCCTGACAGTCGTACAGGGCTCGGACCCGGAAGAGGCGCGGTTTACTCTGCAAATCAGGAGGGGAGAACACCATCAAGCCTGAATCCCTTTGTCCTGCACCATGCTCTTTGGTAAACCCAAACACATGCAGCCTGAGTGCAGGGGCATTTTGGTTCCCAAGCCCCCGTGCACTCAGGGCAGGAGAGAATCCCCTCCAGGCTCATGGGTGGGGGGCACCAACCAGCATGAGAGCAGGTGAGTGAGGGATATGCCATGGGGCTGCAGAGGATCAGGCTGGGAGAATTCTGGGAAGAGAGGGGAGGTGAGTGCTGGGTGGCTGTGGGTGCTCTGGGAGCTCTGGAGGGGGTGGTGAAGGGCTGCAGGGGTCCAGATGTGGGAGACTGTGTAGTGTGGCTTTGGCAGCTCCCTAACTGCAGTGTTCTTCCATATAGTTGCTAACTTTTGAATTTCTGAAAACCGGACCCCTTGCCCTGCCTCTTCCCCCCCAAGGCCCCGGCCCCTGCCCTGCCTCTTCCCCCGCAAGGCCCCGGCCCCTGCCCTGCCTCTTCCCCCACAAGGCCCTGGTCCCTGCCCT
>NW_027425446.1:5595-6815 GCF_003597395.2 Chelonoidis abingdonii
ACCCCAATTTCAGGTGCCCTGAAACCTAGGGGCTCCAAAACCACATTTCCAGGGGCCCCCTAACCCCAGGGACCCTAAAACCCCATTTCCGGGTATGACTAACCTCAGGGACCCCAAAACCCCATTTCCAGGGGCCCTTAAACCTAGGGGCCCCCAAACCCCATTTCCAGGGGCCCCTAAACCTAGGGGCCCCAAAACCCCATTTCCTAGATCTCAACAACCTAGCGGCCCCAACCCCCATTTACAGGGGCCCCTAAATCTAGGGGACCAAAAACCCCATTCCAAGGGGCCCTTAACCTCAGGGGCCCCAAAATCCAATTTCCAGGGGCCCCTAAAGCTACAGGCCCAAAAAACCCATTTCAAGGGCCACTGACCCTAGGGGCACCAACCCCCCTTTTTCCAGGGGCCCCTAACACCAGGGGCCCCAAAACCACATTTCCAGTGGCCCCTATACTCAGGGGCCCCAAAAACACATTTCCAGTAGCCCCTAACCGAAAAGGCCCCAACCCCCATTTCCAGGGGCCCCTAACACCAGGGAACTGAAACCCCATTGCAAGGGGCCCCAAACCTCAGGGACCCCAAAACCCATTTTCCAGGACCCCGTAGGGTTAGGGGCCCAATCCGCCCATTTCCACGGGCCCCTAAACCTCGGGGCCCCAAAACCACATTTCCAGGGGTCCCTAACCTTAGGGGAACCAACCCCCAATTTCCAGGGGCCCCTAACCTCAAAGGGCCCCAAACCTGATTTCAAGGGGTCCCTAACCCTAGGGTACCCAAACCCCCATTTCCAGCGGCTCCTAACCCAAGGGGCCTGAAAAACCCATATCTAGGGGCAACTAACCCCAGGGGCCCCCAAAACCCATTTCCAAACGCACCTAACACCAGGGGCCCCAAACCCTATTTCCAGGGGCCACTAAACCTAGGGGACCCAAAAACTCATTTCCAGAGACTCCTAACCTCACAGGCCCAAAAATCCCTTTTCCAGGGGCCCCTAACCCCAGGGGACCGAAAACCCCATTTCCAGGGCCCACTAACCCCAGGGGACCCAAATCAACATTTCCAGAGACCCCTAACCTCAGGGGCCCCAACCCCTAATTTCCAGGGGCCACTAACCTGAGGGGCCCCAAAACCACATTTCCAGGGGTCCCTAACCCCAGGGGCCCCAAAACCCCATATCCTGAGGCCCCTAACCCCAGGGGCCACAAAACCCCATTTCCAAA
>NW_027425447.1:0-7030 GCF_003597395.2 Chelonoidis abingdonii
ACAAGAGATCAATAATAAAATCTTAAACAAAACTCAGTGGTTTCTTAGCATCCATTGTATAAGGTGTAGGGGAAAAAACACTCTGAGATCTCCAGTCCTCTTTATTAAAGAGTTTGATAATGAATTCCGATGAAATATTAATACAGGCTTTTCCCTTCTAAGCATCCTGAGCATTTCGACCAGGGTGGTAAAAAGGGTGACTTATAACAGGGAAGTGCATTCAATATTTCCTGTTTGAGGGAGAAGATTTTCAAAGGCTGATCACCATACATCCATTTGCAACAGGAATTAGAATTCCACCAAAAGTAGGTTACAAAGACAGGTGCAAAACTGAGAGCTGAAATGGTTTTGTTGAATACATTCCTGCTCTTCATTATAGGTCACCCCAGTTCCTCATTTGCACTATTGCCCAAAGGGAAACATTTTCTCGTCCTCAGAGCAGCCAGCTTTCCAGTTGCAGATTGCAATCTGCAGAGCAGTGACGGTCGCCCCGTAAAGTCAGGATCCCAGGCAGCAGACACACCCCACAAGATCTACTACTGATAGTGGCAGGGGTACTGAAGCAATTTATATAGTGGGGGTTCTGAGATCCATTGAACCAAACTGCAAACCCTGTATATGATGGAAACAACTTCAAGCTAGGGGGTGCAGCAGTACCTCCAGCTACCCTAGTTCCAGCACCTATGGATGGTGGTGACCTCTGCAGCATCTAACTCTGTGTAAGCAATGGGGCTTCCTCCATGGGCAGGCCCGCAAATGGAGATGAGATGTTGCACTTGCCCTGTGAGAACAGGCTACCTCACAAAAGATGAGGCTTCCCAGGCAGCGGACCTCCTATTAGACATGGCAGGGTCCCTTCCTCACTGGAGGAGAAACCTTTTAGGGGACAGGGCTGCTGGCACAGTTTAGTCTCCTGATGCAAGTAAGACACTCTAGAGATCAGCAAGCCTTTTGCAGGGATCAGAGCTTCTCAAATGAGACAGGAGGTCAGGTTTGTCACAGACCAGTCCAACCACATGCCTCCTCCAGTAGTCTCTGCCTGATGCACCATGGGAATTTTCCTCACCCCCACAGGCAACTGGCCAGTTTGGCTCTGCTGACCATGGTTACTCCTTTGTTACTCCTGCAGGAAGTCATCTCACTGTATGCCCTAAAGCGTGAGACTTGTTGGTAGATTTGCATTTGAGAAGGGTAGACATACAACACTGCACAGAACATTTTAGAGGGCGATTTCATATGAGGGTGAGTATAATGCCAGATGCCTCCCTAATCAAATCTCTCTCTCTCTGTCTCTTACACACACACACACACAGTCTGAAGGAGGAAATATCTTTAGGGTACTAAAAGACGATGCTTTGCCCAGACAATATTCTCTGTCCGATTCCCTGGGGCAGAGAAAATACAGAAGGAAAACGCCCGTGCTAACCGTGACATGCAATAATTAGTAACCATGATCATCAATTAATAATGCATGACCCCTAGGGAGCCCTTTTCACCCAAGGATCTCAAAGCCTTTCTGTCTGGTTAAGGGTCATATGCTCTGCTGCAGCCCCAGGGTGCTGAGTACCACTGAGGTGGTACAAACATGTCCTTCTCATTCTCCCATTCCCGAGGTGATGCTGCATTGAACCAGTGCCAGCTGCTCTAGCCTGTCCTACCAACCAATATCCCCAAGGGGCCTCTCTGGTAGGCAGAAGTGTAATGAGGGTGCAAGGAGAGAAGAAGGTGAGTAAAGGAGAAATCAGGATTAGGTTGCAGGCCAGTGAATACAGCAGCAAATTAGGTGGTGAATCAACAGGACAATCAGGAAATCAATGAAGAGCTTTCCATATAGGCAATAATTCTGTAGTTCGTTTGGAGCAGCTCAATGGGGCGAGATGATTAAATGAGGTGTAGTGATTAGCTGACAATCAGTTGAGTGAGAAGCCCCAATCTGCAAAGAACTTGGAAAAATGATCCAAAATAAACTTTTTTTTCCAGAAAAAAAAGCATATTCCTTAACACTGAAACGTGCAAATGTGTGCACATTTTGCCTAATTTTTTCATCATGAAACACCCTAAAAATAGGGAAAATATCAAAACATTTAATTTTGACATTTCCTAAACAAAACATTTCAATTTTTTGACTCAAAATGACTTTTTGTGTTGAAATTTCCTTTCATTTTATTTTTAAAACAATTTAAATGTAAAGAAAATGCTCATAATTAAAGCATTTAATTTCAAGTTGAACAAAAATGGCTTTTTTGTCCCAAAACCATTTAATTTTTTTTAAATTTTTTGATTCACCAAAAAATTAAAAAAAATATTTGTTTTGACCCTAAACATTACCCCCACACACACATATTTTGGAATTACCAGTTTATGGAGGGGATGGTATGATGGGATAGCCTAATTTTGGCAATTAATTTGGCAACTGATCTTCGATTATCAGCAGGTAAGTATGCCCAGTGGTCTGTGATGGGATGTTAGATGGGGTGGGGTCTGAGTTACTACAGAGAATTCTTTCATCTGTGTTGTGTTCTGTGGTGTCTTGCCCACATTGCTCAGGGTTTACTGTCGTCCTATGTTTGGGTGTGCGGGAAGGAATTTTCCTCCAGTCAGGATTGCTGAGGCCTCATTTTTTCCCTTCTCTCTCAGCATTGGGGCCATGCGTCAGTGTGTGGAGGATTTCTGCCAGCTTAGTCTTCAAACTATACAATTTGAGGACTTCAATAACTGCAGATCATTACTCTCAGGGTTTTGCTATAGAGTGCTGATGGGTGGTTCGTGGCCGGTGCATTGTGCAGTGAGGTCACCCTAGTGTGATCATAATGGTCCCTTCTGACCTTAAAGTCTATGAGTCTATGGTCTATTCCCCCAGTTCTAGGCATCCTATAAACTAACAAGCCAAATGGCCAATATACTATAATCCACAGATAATAATTCATCCTAATTGTGAGAGACAGAGATCTGACAGGTCAGCTATGTACCTTCACACTCATAGATACATAGACTTAAGGCCACGTGGGACCATTATGTATCATCAGGTATGGACCTCCTGCAATCACTCCACAGAACCACATCCCACCCTACTCCTGAATAGTATCTGATAACCTCGTGCGATGTTTGACATCTTATTAAAGACTTCCAGTTACAAGAAGAAACCCACCATTTATTCTAGGTTTGGACCAGTGGGTGACCCACTGCTGCAGGAAGGCGAAAAATTCCCAGGGCCTCTGCCAATCTGAGGCTGGAGGCAAATTCCCCACCTGACCCGTCAAATTATGACAGTTGACCTTAATCATGCATTTTCGCGTATTGTCCGTCTGTTAATATGATAACTGAAGACCATGTCTGGTCAAGCAAAAATTTCAGGGAATGTTTATAGTAGCAATGGAAGAATCGGTGGGCAATCTGCGTGATAACAGGGACACCAAATAGCCTGGGTTTCCACCCATTGCCCATTTGGTGCTGCAGGCAAGGTAGCATTTGTGACATCACAGGCTATCAGCCAATCAATCATCTCCCCCCAGGTCCCTTTGCACGTTTCAAGTCCCATTGTGTATAGAAATAAGCAAATGCACTTGCAGGTCAGTGCCCAGGTGCTTTGACGGCTGGTGACTGGACAGCGTGGGATTCAGGATCTGGAATGGGGCTGCTTCAGATCAGCTCTGTACTTGCGACAGTAGGATTGAGGCTTGGAGCTTGCACTGGCGTCTTCCATGCTGATGCCTGCCTCAGGTGAGATCATTCACCTTGGTCCCGTTCAAACTATTTTTTACACATTGAACTGCCTGCTCATGTCCTGAGCGTGGCCTCTCAGGGTCTTGTCCTCGGTGCCCCGCTGCGAGCAGCTCTCAGGCCTGATCTACTTTCTTGTGATTTCTACCTCCGGCTTAGGTAGCGTATTGTAGTCCCTTGGATAAAGAGAGTCCAATCAAAACAATTGGTCCGGCGCCCCCACCGGGTCTTCAGCCCAGCTCCAGTTCAATAGACCTTCCCACCCTTGTCTCCAGAAGTCTTCGCAACACTTTCCTTAGTGGGTTCAGTCGGGGAACCCTAGGGCCTCCTTCTAATCGGGGCTACTAGCCCAGGGACCAGTATCAAGCAGCTAAGGCCGAACTCTACTTAGGCCTCCTGCTTCCTCCCTGGGATTTTCCTACTCATGAACTGTCTCTAAGCCTTTCCCTTCAGCCCCTTTCCAGGCTCGCATGCCTGCATTGCGATCCCTAGATAGTCCTTGAGCACCATCATGAGGGGAGATGAGCCAGGCAGCCCTAAGGCTAGGTTGCAAGGTCTGGTTACGGGTTGAGATAATGGTGTTTGTCCAGCTCTCACAGGATTCTGGCCAGAGCTGGAGCCAGTCTGGTGATGACTCTAAAAGCTTATGGATTTTGAGTCTCTGCCTAGAGAAAAACCTTCTTGGTGCTGCCCCACGAGCCCACCTCCTGGAGCAGAGCAACCAATCAGAGCTGCTGCAAGGAGTCACTCTCCTCTCTCTCTCTAGCACTGGTGCGCGCGTCGTAAAAATTTTGTTCAGTGTGTGAAAAAACAACCCCCTGTACGGTATAAGTTTGCCATACAGAAGCTGCTGGGAGTCAACCATCAGGGAGACTTTCAAGAGGGACACAATGGGATAAATACGCAATTCCCATTACAGTATAACCTTGCAGCATACTGGTGTGCTAGTAGATTAGGTACGGTGGGTCCTAGGGATCATGGACCTCAGTCTGACCCCAATATTGAACTCGGTTGGTGTATGAGGGTACATAAAGATCTGGTGCCAAAAGGACACTCAGGAAGAGTCCTCTGGGACGAATGGAGGCCTGCCCCAAGCGCTTGTGGAGTAGCCAAGGTTGACGTCACAAGAGGCGAAGGCTCTTTAGCATCTCAGCAATGCTAAGATATCAGCTGGTAAAGCCTCTTTGTGGGTGCTCCGATTTTCGCTGGAGGCTGTTCCACCACACAGCAGCACAGACGCTGGGGAAGGTGATAACCTCGTGCTGGCTGCAGTGTCAATGCTTCTCAGCGTGTCTGATGGACAGTACACGTAACGAAGACCCAGCATTGATTCTGCTGTCTTTACTTAATTTTTAAGTAAACAGATTTTGAGAATCTTAACCCTTTCCCCCCGATTGGTCTGAGCTTGGGCACGCCCGAGAAACCTCTTAAAGAAAAAAACAAATCTGCTAAGCTCACGAGAAATAAATCACTTATTTAACAATTGTGCTCCCATCTCTCGAGATAAGGCCCTGGGGTCCGCCTGTCTCATTTCCAAAGGGAATTATTTTACTTACAGGTATCAGCTTATTTTCCAAAGATAAAATGACAGGGGATGGCATTTTGGTCAAGACATTCACAGAGTCACAAACAATTAGAGATGAGGAAAAGACTGCCTCCAGGTCAGGGAGGACAAAGGGTTTCAAAGCTTCAGTGGCGTAGTCCAGCAGAAGAGTTTCAGGACCCACAAGATTACTTACTCACTGGTCAGATGCTGCTGCACCCAGCACAAGTGGACTGCACAGGATAGCTGGCTACCCTTCCCAGTTTCTCTTCCCTGCCCTTTGCGGTGGAGTTAGAGCCCAACCCAGGAGGCTACTAAACTGCATCTGCGTGACTGCGGTCCCTAAGGGAACATCTCTATGCTGAGGATTGCTGGAGCAGTATCGCACTCTGCCAATAAGTCCCCCTTCCCACCTCTTTCTCCCCCTTTCTCCACCATGCACTGGGCTTTGCCAGTGCAGAGTCCATCACTCCAGGGGAACCCCAGGCAGTGATTGGGGGTCAGTTCACACTGCCATTGTGCTGTCTCAAACGGTGTGGGGCAAGGCCGAGACTCTGCATCACTGAGCTTATCAGCATCTGCACAGCCCACTGATGGGGTGACTGGATGTCTCAATAAAATCGGGACTGTCCCAATATTTAACCCTTTGTCCCATGTCCCAATCAATGTACTATCAGGACGCCATTTGCCCCAATATTTAGGTAAGGAGGTGAGCAGGAGGGAGGCACCAACTCCACGGTGGTCCAGGGTTGGAGCACCCATAGGGAAAAATTGCAGTCAAGCTCCCCCCTCCTTGCCTCCTTGTTCCCCACTCCTCCCAGCGTGCTGCATCCCCACTTCTCCCTCCCTCCCTGCGCTTCCCGCTGCCTAACAGCTGTTTGGCTTGGCGGGGAGGGGGTGTGACGTGAGTAGGGGTGGAGCCTGTGAGGAGCGGGGGTGGACTGTAGGCAGGGCTGACGGTGCCCCAATGTGTCCCGATATTTTAGTGTGATCTGGTCACCCTACCCACTGAAGCCAACAGGAGTCTTTCCAATGACTTAAGTGATCTTTGAATCAGGTCCTAGCTCACCTAGCAGTGTGAGTCAGGATCTGAGTGCAGGTTTCTAGGAGGAATTAGTCTCTATGGTCTGTATCACCTGGATTATTTCTCCCACTTTGCCGTAAAGCCCTCAGACCTTAGGGACTCAGCTGGGGCCCGAACCTGCCATCTTCACTCACTCTTACTCTGTGAGGAGGCCCATGGAGGATACTGCTCACCTAGGACATGCTGGGTTTAGTGTGTGAAGGCTGGTGCCCTGTGATGTCCAGGAGGTCAGACTAGAGGATCTGGTGCTGCCTTCTGGCCTTGAATTCTAAGGCCAGATTGTTGCATCTCCTTACACAGCTGCCAGGCATGGGGCAGGGAGGAAAGGGGAGAGGAGTAGGCAGAGCCATGCCTGTCCATGCTCCACACCACCCCATTGCTTGTAGAGAGGTTGCTGCACCACTAAAGAGGTGTTATAGATCGTTCCTTCCCTAGTGCAACTGAGATCTCCTGGAGACAATGTGCAGACCCATTCCAAAATACTTCCTGGTGCTCCCCTGTGTTAATAGGGCCCTCCCTGCTCCCGACATGGGGCTATAGGTAAGTGTCACCATCTAACCCATAGTAAAGTGCCAGTCAACATGAGTAAGTGCAGCTGAATCAGAGCACTTAGTTTTGCATCTTGAACATTTTTGGGAACTCCTCGGGGATAAAATGATCCATACATTGCCAGCTTTCATGAT
>NW_027425447.1:8961-10883 GCF_003597395.2 Chelonoidis abingdonii
GTAAAGTAAATAAGGTTTTTTAAATGGTTAAGAAGCTTCATTTAAAATTAAATTAAAATGCAGAGCCCCCCAGACTGGCGACCAGGACCCAGGCAGTGTGAGTGCCACTGAAAATCAGCTCGCGTGCCACCTTCGGCACCCGTGCCATAGGTTGCCTACCCCTGCCCTAATCCTAACCTATAACAAAGACAAGATTGTTCTGGAGAACTGGGGAAGCCTTTCTGTTGCTGATTGTTACAGGCTAGGAAATGACTGAGAGGATATTTGTACCTGTCAAGTTCTCATCCACCAAGTGGTGATTCAGCAATCTATTAGGGTCCCAGAGCCAACGGAAAGTAGGTGCAATAAACCAGCAATGAGATTTATGAGTGGATCACATGCTATGAGCATTTCGCTGCTATGACAGAGGAAGAAAAGTCGTCTGATGGTGGATTGTCTTCTGATGGCTATTTTCCAATACTCCGGTCTCTCTCCTGGCATGGAACTCCCATCTCGGCTCACACACAAACTGCTCACCACACACACAGCAGAATACCAGAGGCGAGCTAGATCACAGATCCTCAGACACACCCGCATTTAGCTGGGCGACGCCAGCTGCCGACAATGATGGTAATGTAAGGTAAAATGGCTTTCTTGCGGACAGGAATCACCATCCTGCAGAAGAAGACCTGATCGCAGTCACAGTCAAGGAGGATAGAAATGTCACAAAGTGCGCTTGGGACAATAGAGGCATTTAATATATTTTGTATGTTTTGGACAACAAAAATTGTCAGCATGAAGAAAAAGCAGAGGGGGCTAATGTTTCTGGAATGTGCCTGGGGAATGAATGATTATTTTTTCTAGTTCCCAGGCAATATAAGAAACCTGAATGACATTCAATGTTGTTATTTTTGAAATGCCAGCCAGACACTGATTCGGAGAGAGGAGATCCCTTTCGCCTACAAGCCCTCAGCTGGTGGAAATCAGGGTAGCTCCACCAAAGACATTGTCAATGGAGCTCTGGTGATTGACACCTGCTCCTTTGCATCTATTACAAGAGAAATGGCAGATTTGGGGAAAGGGGCCAAAGATCCCTGAAATATGCTTCTTGGCAGGTGTGCGGAAGAGAAAGAGCTTGGCTGCTTTAGATGCAGCAGAAGAGAAAAAGAGAAATAGTTGGTGGGGTGAGGGAAGGGAAGAACAATCCAGAGTGATTTTCACTTCTGCAATGAGAGAGATGACAGACATTTAAATGTTTTGCTACAGGGAAAGTCTCTCTATGCCTCACTTGAAATGAGTTATTGGTGTTCTCTGCAGTTCCTCATATAGCTCAACTGGATGACTGGCTCAGTGAAAAATCTGCCAGCCGCTGACCTAATTGATTTAACGGAGTGTAATGAGATGGTAATAGGTGTATTTGTGAAGGTGTGAAAGGCAGGTTTCATTTTTGCTTTTTGAGGTTTCTTCCTTTTGCTATACACTGAATGGGCAGTGCCCAATTTGACTGATTTTTTTAATT
This sequence comes from Chelonoidis abingdonii, assembly GCF_003597395.2. Lineage (NCBI taxonomy): Eukaryota > Metazoa > Chordata > Testudines > Testudinidae > Chelonoidis > Chelonoidis abingdonii. Next base: position 10,460 of record NW_027425447.1, read on the forward strand.
TTAATAAAGACATGGAAATTGAACTTTTGCTTTTCAGATGTGTAGCTCATAGGTCAGGGAATGCTAATGTAGGAAGTTTTGGGGGGGTTAAATATATATTCACCCAAGATAGAGCTGGGTAATATTATTCACACAATGCAAATTGCAGTTCAGTCCAATCGGGTACACACCCTTTTCGAAGATCCATTCTGAAAAGTCCTATAGCATTTAATAGAAAAGAATAATGCTTTATAGGTGAGTTTTTAAACTATCCAATAGATCAGAATTTAGGAGAGGGCTATCCCCCTGTTATAAAAAACAGCAGGTTGATTTTAAACACCCTACAGAAAGGAGCAGTCTGTCTATTAAATTCTAGGAGGTTTTAGAATGATTTCTATAATCCCCGATTGGTTTCATCCCCATTAAGTTCTACGGGACTTTTCTT
>NW_027425448.1:0-1024 GCF_003597395.2 Chelonoidis abingdonii
CAGTGCCCCCTGCTCCCCCCACTGCCTCCCCCTGGGCTCACCCTGGCAGCGGGGGCAGCAGGCCCCGGGCACCTCCTCCTGGATGGCGCAGTGGAGCTGTGGGCAGACGAGTCTGAAGCACTGGACATTCCCGTCCTGGGCAGGAGAGACACAGCCAGTGTCCCGACCCCACCCCATCCCCGGGGGGGTCCCATTCCGATCCAGCCCCACCCCGTCCCCTGGGGGGTCCCATCCCAATCCCATTCCCTGGGGGGATCGAGCCCCATCCTGTTCCCTGGGGGGATCCCGTCCCACCCCATTCCCTGGGGGGGTCCCATCCCGATCCTGTCCCCTGGGGGGATCCAGCCCCACTCCGTTCCCTGGGGGGATCCCATCCCCTTGGGGGATCCAGCCCCACTCCATTCCCTGATGGGTCCCATCCCCTGGGGGGATCCTGGCCCTACGGGACTCTCTTGGGGGTTAAGGAAGCGAGACACAGGGCTCGACCCTGGGGGTCGCTGTGGCCTGGCTGCAGCCCCAGAGGATCAGGACACAGGGTGGCAAGGCTGCATGGCTGCCCTGGTGGGAGGGCAGGACCCCTGGGGCCCCTCCGAGGGGCTGTTCTGGAGCTGGGGGTGGGGAGCCTCAACCCTGGGGACCCTCACTCTGCCGGTGCCCCTCACTCCTGACCCGCAGCCCCGTTAGCCCTGCCCGGGGCTCCCCTCACCCAGCTCTCCTGGTGCCCCTCAGGCCTGACCCACAGCCCTTGTGACCCCTGCCCTGGCCCCCCTTCCTCTGCCCTCACCCACCCCCTCCGGAGCGCAGGGTCTCACCAGGCAGGAGCAGTTCATGCAGGGGTTGGATGTGGCCAGGAAGGCGTCTCCGTCCTGGTACCGCTGCCCATCGTACTCACAGCCTGGGCACAGGAGAGCGGTCGGGTGAGACGGACACCCCCCTCCCCCGGGCCGCGGAGAGCCAGGCATTCAGCAGGGGGCCCTGTGCTGTGGGGAGGGGGCTATGCAGGGGGCAATGGCCTGGGGGGAGC
>NW_027425448.1:4405-6401 GCF_003597395.2 Chelonoidis abingdonii
GCACTCAGCGGCTTGCTATGTGAAAGGGGTCCCCAGTACGAAAGTTTGAGAACCCTTCACCTAGCGCTCACAAGCTGATCCTTCCCAAGCTTCCAGGCACCAAAGCCAGGCTCCCGCGTCTCTTAACTCCCCAGTTCCTGTTTGTTCCCCTTTCTCAGGGCAGGTGTCACGTTTTCCTCTCTCCAGCCCCCTGGACCCTCAGCCGGTGGCTGGGTCTCAGTTCTGGGATTGCTTCGAGAGGGGTGAATTTCACCAGGCCCTGCCGACCTGAATCCAGCTCACCTCTCCAGCCATGCTTCTCGCTGGGCCTTGCCTGGTGGGGCCCGGGGGTAATACAACCCGTGTGAAGTATCCGCTCGCCATTTACTGCCTTAGTGAAACCTGCCAGCTCTCCTGCCCGGCTCCTTCGCCTGGGGCAGTCTGCAGCGGCACCTGTCCTATCGTCCGTCCGGGAGGAGCTGCCCGCTCTCCAGAACACCTTTCCCCCGAGCATTTCCTCCCACTGGCCGCGCCCCCGGGTCCTACCTGCGCTTTGACCTTGTCCAGCACGGCCCCGAATCCATCCACCAGCTCCTCCAGCTGCTGCACCCTCTCCTCCAGGGCTCCTGGGTGGGGCCGCGCCACCCCCGGGGGAAACTCAGGCTCACCGGGCTGCTGCTGGTAGTTGCGGATGTCGGCGAGGGCCGGCGGCTCCGGGGCCAGGGGGGATCCTTGATCAAAGGGGGGCTCAGCCAGGTCCCCCTCCTCCACCAGGGTGTACGACATGGGGAAGGGGTCTGGAAGGCACCGCAGGCAGGGCATGAATGGGGGAATGGTGCCACAGCGTTGGGTCTAATCCTGCCACCCCCTCACCTCGCCTGGCTCGCCCGTCCCCGTGGAAACCCATGGCTGCCTGGGCCCTGGATATGAGGGTTACTGGGAGCTGCGGGGAGGGGGGAAGAGATAAATGGGGCTCCGTGTGCCCCAGCCCTCGCTGCTCCCCTGGAGAACCCCTCCCATACTCGCCGCCTCCCAGACAGCTCAAATCCGGTTCCCAGCAGCCGCCAGGGCACCTGTTAGATGGCTGGCGCACAGCCCAGCCCTCTGCTGGACGGATGCAGAGCTGCCCTGATGCGTGTCATGGGCTCTAGATTGCTAGGAGTTAGGGGAGATTCCCCTTCCAAAGGATGCCTGCTGCCTGGGAGCCAGGGACCTACACCTGTACCCACCAGGAGGCTGGGCAAGGCCCAGCCCAGGGCTGGTAACATCCACAGAGCCTTTGGTGACTGCAGCAGGGACAGGCTGGGTGACGAGAAGAAGACCTTCCCCAGAGACCTCAGCAGCCGAGCCCACATCACCTCCATGCTGCAGGAGTGGGGGGCTGATACCGGGGGCCCCTCCCCCAATACACCCCATCCATGCTCAGCTCACATGCCCATCTCCCTAGGGCACCGAATCCAGCCCTGCACCCAGCGCCCGCCAGCCGAGCCAAGGGTGGGCGCAGCTCCCAGAGCACAGCCAACAGCTGGTTCCCCCGTGCCCAGCAGCCAGTGCCAAGGGCAGCCTGTTGGCCAGTCCTGTCCTGGCACTGGCCATGGTAAGCGGCCGGCAGGCTGGGCTCAGACGGGAGAGGAGGAATGTGCTGCAGATCAGAGGGGCAGGGGAGGATGGGGGGCTGCCCAGGGTTCCCCGGTGCCTGGCCTTGCTGCGGAGGGGCAGCAGGAGCAGTACGCAGCTGCCTGGCCCGGGGACAGGAGCACGTGGGCAGCGTTCAGAGCCGGGCCCTGCCCGTCTGTGCCACATCCAGCCAAGCCCTGAACTCTCCACTCCCCACCTCCCGCCCCCCAGCTCCTCCTTGTCCTCCGGCCCAGGCTCCGGGGGGGTGGCCTCTGGGCACCCAATTCCCTCCCAGACTGACTGCCCAGGGAGCGGGGGCAGGCTGAGGCGCTTGGGAGGGGGGTTAACCCCTAGGCGGTGGCCAAGAGCCTGCACCCGGCACAGCTGAGGGCCCACCCCC
>NW_027425449.1:0-13273 GCF_003597395.2 Chelonoidis abingdonii
GTATTCCTAAGAGCCCAATAGCACCTTATTCCAATGTGACTGGTTTGGGATGTGAGGATGTGTCCCTTTGCTTCCCAGCTGATGGCTGCCCCTGCTGCTAAGCCAAAGGCCTTAGCCCAGGGGTCTCTAACATGGTGTCTGTGGGTGCCATGGCGCCTGCCAGGGCATCTATGTGCACCCATGTGGTGGCCGGCGGACAAGCATCCGCCAAAATGCCACTGAGAAGCAGCGTCATCAAGACGCGTCGCCGCCGAAATGAAGCCGAAAATCAGTAGCATTTCGGCGGCGATGCCTCTTGATGTTACCGGTTCTCGGCGGCATTTCGGCGGATGCTTGTCCTCCGGCCACGATCCTTGGTGGTTCATCGTCCGGTGCCCACCAGACGAAAAAGCTTGGGGACCACTGCCTTAGCCTAAGATCAAGTCCTCAGACTAGTCTAGTGAGAGAAGGCCCATACACAGGCGGACTGAGATTTTGATTCTTTCTTTTCATACTCCTGTAACTAGCTAAGTGATAAAAATACTTGTAAGTTCTTGAAGTCTAGGCTTTACAGGCAGGCCTGAATATCTCCATTCTAACAGTGGGTTCTACCCTTCCTCCATTCTGTGTCTGTCTTGTCTATTTAGATTGTAAATTCTTCAGGGTGTGGGCCATCTACTATTCTCTTTTTGTATTTTACCTAGCACAGTGGGGACCCACTGTTAGTTGGTCCCTAGGCACTAAGATAATGAAGATGATTTTAGAATAATAATAACTCTCCTGGCACTTTGAGCCAAGGAAGCTGTCCTTGGGCTGTTACTGCTTAAAAATGAGCTGGGCTTAAAACTATGGAATATTTTTTGGTAACAAGTATCCCACCAATTCCACTGACTTCCCTTCTTTTCTTTGCCCTGAATAGAGTTTCCAGTTTCCAAACCTAATGTCATGTTGCAGCTGGAACGAGGGGAAGAGCTGTGGGTCCCAGATCTCCAAGTCTCTGAGAAAGAAGTGCTCCCGAGAGCTGCCTACAGAGGTGAGGAAGTGGTTAAACCAACTCAGGAACTGTCTGTGAATACAGGAAATATTTGGGATGCCCTACAAAGACTTTGAGCTCTCCCAAGTTCAGGATTGTTCCCTGCAGATGTGGACTCATTAGGTAGATGTCACTCATGGCTTCCCACATATCCTGACTAACAACTGGCAGCAGGTCGCTCCCCAGTCTCTCTTTCCCCTTAGAGTTCTGGTGGGATGCAGACCAAAACCGATCCCTTCCTCTCTCCTCTGGGGAGGGGCTTGGGGAAAATCAGCTCCAGATATGTTTGATCTCTCCCACCCATTTTGGATTGTTCATCCCTTTTTCCATTCCTCTCTCTGAGATTTTCTTTCTCTCAGGTGCAGGTAGTGATCTATGTCTGGATTCTCTCTGTCTCCCATCCGGTGATGGGATGGTGAGTGATAACAAGGAGGAGAAACCCCAGCAGGAAGATGCTGAGCAAGTAGAAGCATATAGGACATTATCAGGAAGATCCAAAGGGAATGTTTCCGGGATTTGTGCACGCCCAGAAAAAGCAAAAGCAAAAGCCTGTGAGACTGAGCAGAGGCCAGAAGAAAAGTTCAGTAGCTTCTCAGACCTTATTTCAAGTGAGAGAATCAGCTTGGAAGACACACGCTACACATGCCATGAGTGCGGGAAACGCTTCAATTGGCGCTCACAGCTTATCACACATCATAGAATCCACACTGGTGAGAGACCTTATGGATGCTCTGAGTGTGGGAAATGCTTCGCTTATAGTTCAACCCTCATTTCACATCAGCGAATCCACACAGGAGAGAAGCCCTACACATGCTCTAAGTGCGGGAAAAGCTTCAAAGAGCGCTCAAATCTTATCACACATCAGAGAATCCACACAGGAGAGAAGCCCTACACATGCTCTGAGTGCGGGAAAAGCTTCAATCAAAGCTCTACCCTTATGAAACATCAGAGAATCCACACTGGAGAAAGGCCGTACACATGCTCTGAGTGCGGGAAAAGCTTCAATCGGCGCTCAAGCCTTATCGCACATCAGATAATCCACAGAGAAGACAGGCCCTACACATGCTCTGAGTGCGGGAAAAGCTTCAAACAGCGCTCACACCTTATCAGACATCAGAGAATCCCCACAGGAAGGATGCCCTACACATGCTCTAAGTGCGGGAAAAGCTTCAATCAGCTCTCACACCTTATCAATCATCAGAGAATCGACATAGGTGAGAAACCTTATGCCGACCTGCACAACTTGTAAAGCGGCGAGGGCCACATTACTCCAAAGAAAACAGCTGAGGGCCGAAACCTCCCAGCCCTGTAGAAACACCCCGCCCCAGGGCCACCCAGCCCTGCAGAAACAAAGCCTCCTTCCCCAGCGCTGCCCCACCAAAACAGCGGTGGGCCAAAAAGGAAGGGTGGGGGTGGGGAAGTGATGCTTTATTTCAGGGGTCAGCAACCTATGGCACACGTGCCAAAGATGGCATGCGAGCCAATGTTTAATGGCACACGGCTGCCTGCTGGAACCATTAAAAATCCTGCTGACGCAGCAAGCTGCGGGGTCTGCAGTCCCAGGCCGGGGTGCCGGCCTGAGCGCAGCAAGCCGCTGCCACCTCCCCCGCCTTCCCCTAGAGTCTTGTTGCTGCGTGCACAGCGCTCTGGGGGCCGGGGCTAGGCGCACCCGCGGGACAGCGTTTGGCTCCGTGGGGAGGGAAAGACACTCCCAGCTCATCCGGAGCCCTGCTGCTGCGCGTGCAGCGCTCTAAGGGACTGGCAGGGCTGGGCTATGCGCAGAGGGGCAGCGGTGGTAGGGCTCCGGATGAGCGGGGAGACTCATGGTTAGGGGGCTACGTCCGGGGCCAGCAAGGGGTGTTTGGTAAGGGGTGGGAGCAGTCAAGGGATAGGGAGAAGGGTGGATCCTGGGGGAGCAGTTAGGGTGTGGGGGGGTCTCTGGAGGGGGTAGTCAGGAGACAAGGAGCTGTGGGGGGTTGGATGAGTCGGGAGTTCTGGGGGTCCTGTCAGGGGGCGGGGAGCAGTTAGATAGACCCCCTGGACTCCCATGCCTATCTGGGTGTGGGGGTGTGGATAAGGGTTGGGGCAGTCAGGGGACAGGTAGGGAGTAGAGTTTTAGGGGGGCAGTCAAGAGATAAGGGGCAGGGTCCCAGGATGGGGTAGTCAGTACAAGGAGTGGGGGAGTTGGGGGTTCTGGGGGGCAGTCACTCAGCCCTCTGCCCTGAGCCCTGACCCCCTCCCCACACACTCAGCCCTCTGCCCTGAGCCCTGCACCTCCACACACCCACAGGTGCTTACCCTGAGCCCTGTACCACCCAGCCCTCTGACTCTTTCATCCCCCCCATGACCACAGCCCTGACTGGCACCCCCACACATACCCAACCCCCCTACCCTGACACCTGCACCCCCCTCATGCCCCCAGCCCTCCTGCCCTGACTCTTGCACCCTCCATCCCATCCCCCACCCTGAGCACAACCGGGAGCCCCTGCACAGCACTCACATTTCACCTGCACCCTCACACCACATGGGAGCTGCCCAGGAGTGCCCCCACACCCAAATCCTGCCCAACCTGAGCCCCCTCCCTCATTCTATTCTGGCCAGACCCTCACCCGAGCCTGTGCTTGTCCACTCCCACCTCAGCTCAGTGCAGAGAGAGGAAGAGAATGTGCTAGAACCAGGAGAAGGTAGGTTCCCACTGTATGTGGGCAGAGCTGGGACCCAGACGGGCACAGGCTGAGCGGGTCTGGCAGCTGGGATCCCGGGTGGCAGGAGCCGGCGGATGGAACCCTGAGCAGCTGTGGGCTGAGCCACACAGCCCGCTGCCGTCTGGGGTCCTGGCTGCCGGTCTGGGTCCCGCGCCGCCCCCGCTCAGCCCGCTGCTGGTCTGGGGTTCTGGCTGCCAGACCTTCCCAGCTGGGTCCCGGCTGCAGGCCCCACAGCCCATTGCCGCCGAGGTGAACAGACCCCAGACCAGCAGTGGGCTGAGCGGACCGTGGCGTAAGATCAACATTTAATTTAATTTTAAATGAAACTTCTTAAACATTTTGAAACCTTGTTTATTTATGATACAACATTAGTTAGTTATATAATAATAGACTTGTAGAGATCTTCTAAAACATTAAAAGTGTGACCGGCACATGAAACCTAATAGGTGAATAAATGAAGACTCGGCACAGCAGAGGTGCAGGTGGAATGTGACTCGCTCCGTTGGTGCTCAGGGTGGGAGGGGATGGTGTGGGGTGCATGGGATGGGGGGCGGGCTGGGAATGGTGGGGTGCAAAAGTCAGGCAGAGGACTGGGGGCATGTGAGCAGGGCATGTGTCAGGGTAGGGGGCTGGGTATGTGTGGGGTGCCAGTCAGGGCTGGGGTCATGGGGGGTGAATTAGTCAACAGAGGCGGGGTGGACAGGTCGGGCAGGGAGCCTGGGGTGTGTGGGGCAGGGCTCAGGCAGAGGCTGGGGTGTGGGGGGGTGGGATCAGGCCTCAGAGCAGAGGCTGGACTGCCTCCCAAAAACCCAACCCCCACTCCTTGTCCCGACTACCCCTGCGGACCCCACCCCCTATTTAAGCCTCCCTGCCCATATCTCCTGACTGCCCCCTAGGATCCTAGTCCCCTGACCTCTACTCCCAACCCCTTGTCCACCCGCACCCACCCGACGCCCCTCTGGACTCCCACGCTACTAATCGCTCCCGCCCCGTGACAGGACCCCCAGAACTCTGGATCCATACAACCCCTGGTCCTGCCTGCCCAACCCTCTCCCCACACGCCCTTCTCCGACAGCCCCCCAGAACTCCCGACTCATCCAACCCCCAGCTCCTGTCCCCTGACCACCCCCAGAGACCCGCCCTCCTAACTGCTCCCCAGGACTCTTCCTGCTCCCTGTCCTGTGAGTGCCCTGACCGCTATCCACCCCCCAAACAGACCCCAGACTCCCATGCCCATCGACCCCCCCCCCGCTCCCTGACTGCCCCCTCCAGAGACCCTCACCCCTAGCCACCCCGCGGGATCCCACCCACCTTTCTCCCTCTCCCTTGACTGCCTCCACCCCTTAGCTAACCCCCCGCCCAGTCCCGGAGCCAGCCCCCTTACCGTGAGGCTTCTCGCTCAGCCGGAGCCCTGCTGCCGCCACCACCCTTCCCGCACGCAACCCTCCTCCGCCCCGCCCCTCAGAGCGCGTTGGACCATGGACCCCGTGGCTTGCCGCATCGGCAGGATTTTTAATGACACACGGAGTCCCAGCAGGCAGCCGCATGCCATTAAAAATTGGCTTGCGTGCCATCTTTGGCACGTGTGCCATTGGTTGCCGACCCCTGTAATAAGCATTTCTTGCTCAATTTTTTCCTACTTTTTCTACAGCTGGTTACAGTGGATCAGTATATTTGATTTGGGAGAAATGAAGTAACAGCTGCCCAAACTGAGGTTGAGCACTCCCGAATTTTGAGATGTTCAGATCTGGAAGGCAGGTGCTGGCGGGGAGGGGGGCGGCTGTGGGTTCCGTAGGGGGAACATGGCAGCAATGTGTCTGGAGCTGCACAGAGCCAGACACACTGGTCTGAGTGGCACGGTAAGGGGGCTGGGAGTTGGAGACGGGGCAGGGGGTTCCGGGGGGCAGTCAAGGGCCAGGGAGCAGGGGGGGTTGGATGGGGCAGAGGTTCGGGGGGGCAGTCAGGGAACAGGCAACGGTTGGATGGGCATGGAAGTCCCAGAGGTTTATCAGGGGACAGGTAGGGGGTGGGGTCCTGGGGGAAAGCCGAGGGGGTCTCAGGAGGAGGCAGTTGGGAACAAGGAGAAGGGAGGCTTAGATAGGGGCTGGGATTCCAAGGGGCAGTTAGGGGCAGGGGTCCTGAGATAGGGGTATTAGGGGACAAAGACCAGTGGTGTTAGGAGCTGGGGTTCCTGGGGGACAAGTGAGGCAGGGGTCCAGGTAGGGGGCAATCAGCAGCCGTGGGCCGGGATTCAAAGGGCTTTGGGCTACCCACAGAGCGCCGTGTGCGGGGGAGAAGCTGGAGTTGCTGGGGGCGGAAGGTCAATGGGACATGGAGTGGGGGTTGAACTGTCTCTGTGCTTCCAGGAAATTCCCGGGGGGGGGGGGGGGGGGGGGGGGGGAAGGGGGGTCGTTAATTGAATCCTGTCCCTGTTTGTGCCACTTGCCTCTCACCCCCGATACAAATTCATGTTTGGGGCTGTTCCCCATATTCCTCAATCCCAGCAACTTCTCCTTTCGTGGAGGAAACCTGTTGCCCTGAGTCCTTTTCCATCCTGGAGGCTGCAGGGGGTTAAATTTCCCTGTGTTGATCTTTCCCCTCTCCTTTGAGAACCATTTCTTCCCCCCTTTATCTCTGTTAAAATGTTTGCCGATGAAAGAGACCAGCCACATCTTTAATACACATCAAAGCCAGAGGCCTCCCCCTGTTTGGGGATCAGTGGTTCCCAGCTGGTAACAGGAGAGTTGATTGGACCCTTTTCTTGTCTCCAGCTGGCCTGGGATGAGGTTGTCGCTCTGAGTGCAGTGGGGTCCAGAAGTATCCCAAACCCCATGACAAAAGGTCTGTGTGAGGGGTTGAGTCCCCCTGTGCTAAGATGTAGCCACCTGTGGGGTGGATCCATGGTGGCCATTACTTGCTAGTGACAGGCCACGGACATTTCTTGCCATCCAGGCCTTCCATTGTCCTGTTAAAGAGGCATCTCCCAGGGCTCCCTCTGCCTGTGTGACTGGCCAGCAGGGGGCGGTGATAACTTTCTATCCACTTCTCACACTCTGTGAGGTAACACGGTTGCTGGGGGGAGGGTGTCTGTGTGGGGAGATAGCAGTTGAAGGAGCATTGTGGTAGGGGGAGGTGTTTGGGTGACTGGTCAGGGGGTACCCTAGTCAGGTTGGTGGGTTGTGGAGGTTTGGTGTTTTGGGGGGGGTGGTTGTGATGTGCCCATCCCTGAGGCTGTGGGTCCTGGAGGTGGGTATTGCTGGGGGCCTGGTGGCTGCAGAACAGTGGGGGTGGGTGTCTCTTGGGGAGGCGGGACAAGGGGTTAGAGGGAGCCTGGTGCTGTGCTGGGGGCTCTGTTTGGGCTTCGCCAGCTGGCTCCTTGGATTGTTGCCATGCCCAGTGCGCAGAGCTGGGGGAGAGGGTCCCTGGCACTAGGTCAGGGGATGCCAGGCAAGCAGAGTGAGGGGTCCCACTGTAAAGCATCAAGGGGTCCTGCTGGGTGGAGGAGGGGGTCCCAGACAAATGGTAGGGCAGATCCTGCTGGTGGGGGGAGGGGGGTCCTAGGCAGGCAGTGAGGAACTGAGTTCCAAGTAGATGGGTCTCTGGCTGCTGGGGGCTCTTGGTGGGGGAACCCTTTGGGATTCCCAACCTGACAGTCATGGTCTAGTGGGGATTCCCTGGCTGGTGGGGCTTTGATGGGTATCTGGGGTCCCTGGCCAGGGACTCTGGGGGTTGGGTCCCAGGGAATATCTGCTGGGCCCCTGGCTGTGGGAACTTCTGCTAACCATGATCCTTCTCTTTGATCAACTTGTGCCAGAGTCCTGGCTCCAAGCACTGCCCGGCATTCCCCAGTCACATGCCCTGTCACTGTGATAACTTTCTGTCCACTTATCAAACACTGTTCGTGTGAAATCAACATAGATTTTGCTTTTCTCCTTTTTTGAAAACTGCAGGAACTTTTGGCTCGTTTAGAAAATTGTGCCACCAGTTCTTGTTTCCATCTGGGGTTGAGGAGGGGGAGGGGTCAGCACTGCCACATGATGGTCTCTTCCAGTGTTCTGGACTCATTTCTGAAATCTGGTGTCATTGAGACCATTGTTAATCCAGAGTCACTGCATGGAAAGACAAGGAGTGACTCCAGATGGACAGTGGGGCAAATGAGATCAGAATTCTCCCTGTGAGGAGGGGCTCTCATTAGCTGCTCTCCCAGAGAGCTAAAGGAGGGAAGCTGCTCAGATGCTCTGTCCTCTCTGCTCAGGATATTGGGGTTCAGCTTCCTGGGTCAGACACTGCAGCCTCCATTGTGATCTGGGAGACCAGGCTTGGCAGCTGCTGCTCCCCCAGTGGGGTTCTGTGCTGGGAAGTGACCTTAAAAAGTTCTTCTCTGCCCAGCCCAGGGGATGACTTTCTCCAGCTGGTCTAGCCCCTAGGGCAGCCCTGGCCTGTTAATACTATAATTCTGAGCCAGACATTCCAAGTAACTGAAGGAACGAAGGGAAAATGCTGGGTTTTGGCCTTAAAATGACTCCACAAAACAGACCCTCTCATTTCTTGTCCCATTAGCAGTTGCAGGAATAAATCCAGCCATGGGATGCAAACTACCCAGGAATGGGACTTTCTACCAGATGGGCAGGGAAGAAAGGGATGGAAAAGGAGGAAAGAGAGATTTCATAAACGGATAGTTAAGGGTTAATAGAACAGGAGTACTTCCTCTCTTTTGACTATAAAGGGTTAAACAAATTCAGTGAGCCTGGCTGTCACCTGACCAGACCATTCAGGAAACAGGATACTTTCAAATTTGAGGGAGGGAAGTTTCTGTGTGTGTGTTTAGTTTTTGGTGGTTGTTCACTCGGGGGCTCAGAGGGCCAGACGTGCAACCAGGTTCTCTCTCCAGTCTCCTGATACAGGCCTCTCTGTTCAATTAGTAAGTACCTTTAGTCTTTGATTGTTTTTTTTTCCAAATGTGTATTTTGCTGGAAGGATTGTATTTGGCTGGGGGAGGGACTCTCCTAGTGTCTGTAGCTGAAAGACCCTGTAAAACATTTCTCAACTTGATTTTACAGAGACATTTTTTACTTTTTTTCTTTCTTTTACTAAAAGCTTTTCCTTTTTTAAAGAACCTGATTGTCTTTTTATTCTTGTGTGAGACCCAGGGACGGGGTCTGGACTCACCAGGGAATTGATGGGAGAAGAGAAAGGGGAGAAAAGCCTAATTTCTCTCCTGTGTTTGGATCACTGTCTCTCTCTCAGGGAGATCTGGGAGGGGGAGGGGGAAGTGAATTTTCCTCGTCTGTTTTAGATTCAAGGAAGTTTGAATCACAGTGATTCTTGGTGTAACCCAAGGAGAGGGAGAATCTGGGAAGGAAAAAGGAAGGGAAATGGTTTCATTTCCCTTTGTTTTGAGAGCCAAGGGGTTTAGGATCTGGCGGTCCCCAGGGAAGGGTTGAGGGCAGGAAGAGTGCCCAAAACACACTATTCTTGGGTGGTGCAGCTCTAACCATTTCTAAGCTAATAATTAAGCTTAGGGGTTCAATGCAGGTACCCATCTTTGGAACATAAGGTTCAGAGTGTTGGAATCATACCGATGACAAGAGATTGAAAGGGACAGGGAGGAAGAAGAGTGTTGAGAGAGATTTCCAGATCTCTATTCCAGGAAAGAATGTATTCAGCACAAACCCCCCTCCACCCCACTGGAATAGAGTCACTTTGCCTGTGGAAAGTGATGAATTCAGACAGAGGAAAATCCAAGTTCTGACTCCACTATTCCCCTGCTGGGGTGGCTGCCAATGGGGTCCGATGTCTGAGGGAATCCCCCACACTGTTCCTTTGGTTCTGCCTCTTGTTTAGCCTTGTGTTCAGAGACTTTGTCGTACAGAGGCTGTACGGTGTGAGGGGGGAGAAGGAGGTTAAAATGTCTCTGTGGCTTAGCTGCAGGATAGGGCCAGGTCTACACATGTACACAGAATAAGGCCTTTCTTCAGCATGGCAGACTCTAGTGGTGTTGTGTGCGGGGAAGGGCTGGGGAACATGCTTGAAATTGAATTAAAGCCTAGTTTTTGAACCTCTTCATAACTGCCCTTCTCCCTGCCGGCTGCTGGAATAATGTCCATGTTTTCGCCCCAGTCTCATTCGCCCTCTCGTGACCACGGGGAGATCAAATGGCTGCAGAGGAGCCATCAGGTAGGTCATTACAAGGGGCGTGCTGTGGGTTCCTCCAGAAGAAGAGAGGACAGGCAATACGCGGGAGATGGAAGGTTTGCACATCTGGTTGGAGCGTTGCATCTGGTTTGCAGGAAATGCACAGGCAGAGAAAGGGGAGGAGGACAGGGGTGTTGCGAAGCCTGCTGGGAGTTAGTTATAAGTGGCCTAGAATTCTTAGGAACAGACCCCGGAGGTTTGGCAGGGAAATGTCTAGTTTTGTGGGGCAGAAAATAACCCAGCTCCATGGGCTGGGAAAACTGACAGATTCCCAGTGCGAGCCTGAACCTGATTACCCAGCGGTGCTGTGAGATATGAAGGGGGCACCCGCCAGTGAGGTTACGGGGAGATTCCTCTCCCTTCACATACACTCTTCAGAGGGGAGGATGTTGCTTCTACAGGAGCTGTCCTGACGCCCTGCTAGGGGGCTCCATCCCTGAATCAGTCTGTGCTTAGTGTGAGATGGCTCTGCTGGGAAGAGAGGAGAGCGTCTCTCTTCGTCCCTCCCCCTGGTGGTTTCCTGGATGCTCCGAGCAGGGAGGGGGTGGGACTCTGACTGAAATCACGGCCAGACCTTCTGTTTTGGCTCCTGTCCCCCATGTATAGGGGGGTTTTGGAGTGTGGCAGAGTTACTGAGTGTTGGACTCTCGCTCTTTCAAGGGGTCGGTGACCTTCGAGAGGTTGGCTGGTGTAATTTCACAAGGAAGGGGACTTCTGCTGGACCCACTCTAGAGAGCCCTACAGGGATGTCATGGCAGGAGACCTATGAGAATGTGACCTTCCTGCTGGGTAAGAGTTCCTGTCCCTCTGTTCTTGGAAGGGGAAAAGAAGAGAGATGGTTCATGCCAGCCCACAATGCCACCTCTACTCTGCCCTGTTTCAGCATCACCCCAATATGCCAGTGACACACACGCTGCCAGAGACCCTCCCCTGCTGCAGAACACTTTGGGAACAGAGCACAGGAGCCGTATCGCACAGTGTCAAATATCTCCTGTTTGCTCAAGTAAAACTGAGGGTTAGGTGCGGCATAATCAGCAGAAGCTTCCTACCCCATGACCGCTCAAACCCCGAGCCTTCTCCACTCAGGCCACAGTTATGCCTGGGGTCTAACAAGCAGGCTGCTGGAGTCAGAGCTGCTGCTCCAGGGTTACTTATCACACAGACAGTCCGTGTGTCCTTGAATGCTGGCTGGGGGTATCCAGAGAAGGAGGCTGAGTGGCGGATTTAGCGTTAGTGGGGCCCTGTGCTCAGCTTCATTTTACAGGTCCCTCCTTGGGACACAGGCAAGAAAAATAACATTCTCTATTTCCCTCCCACCCCCATCTTTCATTTTTTTCTTCATCCTCCTATAAGTAATAGGAAGTAAATGAGGCTAAAGTGAGGTACCTTGATTGTTTTTGTAGTTTTGAGTTTTCCACAGACCACTTGAAAATCACTGAGCGTCTCAGTGCACCACTTAATGATCTTCCAAATATTGTTTGTACTGTTAGCTAACTATTGTAAAGTGCTTTGGGTAAGAGCCCTTTATAAAAAAAAAAATTAAAAACGTTGGAGTGCAGGGTCTGGCCAGGAGTTAAGGTGTGGGAGGGGGCTCAGGGCTGGGGCAGGTGGTTGGGGTGTGGAGCGCTTACCTGGGACAGCTCCTGTTTCATGCAAGCAATGCAGGTGCGGATGTGGGGGGCAGGAGTCAGGGTTGGGGATGTGTGAGGGACATGGGGGTGTGGGGGAAGGGGTTATGGGTGGTTGCAGGAATCAGGGAGGGCAGGGAATTGGAGTGTATTTGAGAGGGGTGAAAGAGTAAGGGCTGTGTGAGAGGGGGTGCAGGTGTCAGTGAGGGCAGAGTGTTCAGGGTGTAGGAGTCCAGGGCTGGGGGTGCAGGGTCTGGGAGGGAGTTAGGGTGCAGAAGCAGGCTGGAGATTGGGGTGCAGGTTCTGGCCAGGTTTTAGGATGCAGGAGGGGGCTCAGGGTTGGGGCAGGACATTTGAGTGTGGAGTGCTTACTTGGGGCAGCTCCCATTTGGTGCGAGGGATGCAGATGGCAATGTGGGTGTGTGTGTGCAGGAGCTCCCATATTTGGTGCTCAGGGTGGGGGTGAGGATGTGTGTGGGGGGTGCAGGAGTCAGAGCATGGGATGTGAGGGCTGGGTATGTGGGAGGGGGTGCAGGAGTCAGGGCTGGGGTCCTGGGGGTGCTCCCAGCCCCCTACCCTGGGTAGCTCACAGCAGGGGGTGGGGTGGTATGTGATAGGGGAGTGCTTTGTAAAGCAGTGAGCAAGCGACCAGGAAGCTTTGCAAACAGGGCTGCTGACGGGGAGTTTCGTGAGGGAGTTTGGAAGGGGGCGAGGTTCTCTTGCCATTCTTTAAACCATTTAAGCTTTAATACAAACTTCTTGATTGAAACACAAACCCTGTTGTTAACCTAGGTAGCTGTAAGAGAGACTGCAGGCAGAAAAGGATGAGAGGCCCAGGGAAGGAGGGCAGTCAATGGGAGCAGAGGGAAATCTTCCCATAATTTGGATCCTCCTTCCAGATGGTGTTGGGCTAACCTCTTGCACTGAGGTTACCTTGTCAGGGGAGGGACTCCAGTCATTAAGCAAAGGCAGCTGTTAGTAATTGCTGATTTGATCGTTAGAAACAAGGATAGCTGGGTTTGTAGTGACCGGGAGAACCATATGGTGACTTGTCTGCCTGGTGCAAAGGTTGCTGATTTCTTGAGGCATCTCGATAGATTTATGTGTAGTGCTGGGGAGGACCTAGTGATCATTCTATATATAGGCACTAGTGATGTAAGGAACAGTAGGTGAGACGTCCTGGAGGCCAAATTTAGTCTGCTAGGAAAGAGACTGAAATCTGGGACCTCTATGGTGGCATTCTCAGAAATGCTTCCAGTTCCACGCACAGGGCCAGGTATGGAGGCAGAGCTTCAGAGTCTCAGTGCGTGGATGAGATGATGGGGTAGACAGGAGGCATTTAGATTTATTAGGAACTGGGGAAACTTTGGTTTAGGTGGAGCCCATCCTTCCTGTATAGGCTGCCCCATCCCCAAAGTGGAACCAGACTGCTGGCACTTAACATTAAAAAGGTTGCAGAGCAGTTTTTAAACTAAGAGATGGGGGAAAGCCAATGGGTGCGGAGGAGCTTGTGGATCGGACAGAGACTTGTATTAGAGAAGAATCTAGTGTTAGAGATTTTTCTAGTTTTAGTCAGGAAGAGAGGCTTGAAGAGGATAAAGTAGGAGCCACATCAGGCGAGAAGCATTTACACACAAAAGAATCTGACACGTCAGAAAAGGGCAGACAGATAAACAGAGACAAGTTTTTAAAGTGCTTGTACACAAATGCTAGAAGTCTAAATAATAAGATGG
>NW_027425450.1:0-7643 GCF_003597395.2 Chelonoidis abingdonii
CAAAATCAGTAATAATGTCATCGTATGACAAAG
The DNA here is from genome assembly GCF_003597395.2 of Chelonoidis abingdonii. Lineage (NCBI taxonomy): Eukaryota > Metazoa > Chordata > Testudines > Testudinidae > Chelonoidis > Chelonoidis abingdonii. The sequence goes on from NW_027425450.1 coordinate 34, forward strand.
ACAAAGTGATGTCTTGTTCGATTGCAAGAATAGCAAGACCAGTCAAGCGTTCCTGACTCATTGTAGAGCCGAGATAGTTTTTAATGAGCTTTAATTTTGAGAAACTGTTCTCCTGATGCTAGTGTTACAGAAATTGTCAGTAGAATATGAGTGGCAATGTACACATTAGGATATATATATATCAATAAGTTTGCTGGTATGAATAAACTGTACAATGTCCATCATCGATTTTGTATGTGGCAACATTGATGACAGTGTACTCAATTCTTCATACAGTTCAAGTCCATTTAAATCAAAACTATCACTGTTCTTCAGGAGGCTCTTGCACTTTGTCATTAGTTGCTCTTGTTTTCCTATTTCGTTGAATTTAGTCCCGCTCAGCCTGCTGCCAGCTGAGTGAATGGAACCCCAGGCCAACAGTGGGTTGAGTGGCTCAGCCGGGGTCTCAGCCAACGGCCTGGTTAGCCTCCTGCCAGCCTGCGGTTCCTTGGGGGGTCCCCAGGCCAGCAGCAAGTGCTGAGTGGGGCCGGCGGCTGGGACCTCAGCTGGCAATGGGGCAGCAGCCAGAACCCCAGAGCATCAAAAATCAGCTGGCATGCCACCTTTGGCACGTGTGCCGTAGGTTGCTGACCCCTACTCTATACCACTGGTTCCCAAACTGGGGTTCACGAACCCTTGGGGGTTTGCAGAACGTTACAGGGGATTCGCCAGAAAAATTTCACTAATGGTGGCCAGAGGACCCCGGGCATTGGAGACAGCAGGTGGGACTTGGTTGCAGGGAGACGCCTCGAGCCCCAGGGAGAGCGGGGCTGGGCAGTTTGGGCTGGCAGCCTGAGTTCTGGCAGTCAGCGCGAGAGCCGGCAGCCCAAACCCCAGTTCTCCATGCGGGGCTGGTAGCCCAAGCCCCAAGGGAGAGTGGGGCCGGGCAGTTGGGGCTGGCAGCCCAAGTCCTGGCAGTCAGCAAGGGAGCCGGCAGCCTGAACCCCAGTGCTCTGCGCGGGGCTGGCAGCCTGAGTAACAGGAAGAGTGGGGCTGGAAGCCTGAGCCCTGCCCCCATCAGTGGGGGAGCCGGCAGCCCAAACCCCAGCCTGAGCCCCAGGAAGAGCAGGGCGGACAGGTTGGGCATCCATCACACTGAGGAAATTTAAACTTAAATCCCTGAAAATATTCATTTTCATGAGGGGGTTCATGACATTTCACAATTTAGTAAAATGGGTTCGCGGGCTGTTAAAGTTTGGGAACCACTGCTCAGTTACACTAGAAGGAGACGAGCATATTACAGTTGTTGGAGGGCTCTTATTAGTAGTAACAGGGCATAGGAAGAGTCAGTTCAACAATTTTTGTTTCTCTGGATGAAAAACTGGGCCCACTACTCCCTTTCCCATACCAAAACTTGTCACAAATAAATTGTCAACAACTTAATTCTGTTTTTGCTAAGATAGTGATTTTTTTAAAAAAATAAACTAAATTGAAATTTCAGGATTGTTAGGCAATGCATTTTGGCAAAAAAAATTGTTAAAGACAATCTAAATGGCAAACACAGCACTGCTTTCTATGCTTGGCTAGCCGCCCAGTCTGCGTCCAACAGCTGCAGTAAGGAGGAGATGGAAAACTGCAGGGCCCCCAAAGATCCACATCTTAGGCAGAGTGGCAACAGCAGCAGCAAACCCTCAGGTTCAAATCACATGCCAAATGGGACACCCACCAGGCCAGCACCACAAACGGACCATAGGTGAAGTTAGCACAGCATCTGATCTTAGGATGGGCACCCAGAAGCCACAGCAAGCCATCACCCCCTGTGCAAGCTCTTGCTGGGGAGAGAATGCGCTCCTAGCTAGGTGACCCGATCCAGATATCCTGTTATAGGCCAGTCCTGATCTTTGGGGTCTTTGTCTTATACAGCCGCACCAGGAGCCTATATAAGAAAAAGACCCCAGGAATTGGTACTGTGCCCTATAAAAGTGGACAATTCTGCCTCACCCTACCCCAACCCCTGCCTGATTTTTGCACATGCTACTGCTATCCCAGCCCAGTCCTATGCGACCATTCCCAACCTGGCTGCCTGCCAAAGAATGTTTGGTAGTTAGCATTTCACTGTCATTACTCAGTAGGTCAGCCCAGGGAAAGGAGGGCAGAGGGGGTGCTCTGTGGGGGGGAGGGAGAAAGGTGGGGTGCTCGTGGGGCATGCGGGGAGAAGACTGAATGTAAATGGAGACAAACAATGGATACTGCCCAGAGCCACCGAGCCTGGCGTCACCTCATCCCGGGGGAAGGATCACACTCGCAAAGGTGAGTGTCTTCCCACCCTTCCCAGAGACCCAGCTGCAATCCCCTCCTCAACTGTGCTGCATCGTCTCTCTTAGGACCCAACAGCCCTGCTCTTACATGCCTCACGCTTCCCGTCTGTCCGGGTCCCGGCAGAGTCGGTGCTTCAGACACCTAGTGGTGCCCTAAGGCGGCTGCCTGTTCTGCCTATGGCAATGATGGCCGCTGACAACATCACTGTGAAAACAGGAGTTTCCAGCCTGGCCTCTCTGTGATTTCTCCTTGCAGGCAGGCTCCTGCCTGGCTCTGTCCTGACGTCCCAGTCAGCTGCTTCCGTCCTCCCAGGCTTGGGCAGGTGCCTTCGCGCTTCTCTAGGAAGGGCCTGATTGCTGCAGTCTTCTGTCTGTGCTCCAGACCACCCCTTCCACTCTCACCTCCTCCAGGTCTCCCCCGACAACAGCTCTTCTCTTCCTGGAATAGCAGCACTCCCTTCTCAGGACAAAGCTTTAAAGGGGCTATGCTCTCCAACCCCAAAAGAGTTATAAGGATCAGAGTCCTAAGATAATATCTCAGGTAAAGAGGGATAGAATGGCTTGGATCCACAAAAGACTTGAGTGTTGCACACCTGACTTTAGGTGACTAGAAAATCAACTGAACAATGGGATCTAACAATAGAGAAGCTCCAAAACTAGCTGAGATGATGCTGAGGAGAGGAGTGTAATCCTAAGCCCTGCTCACGCTCATGAAGCTAGGTACCACAGAGTAAGAGGCTGGCAGGAGGCACCTCTCTGCTGGGAATCACACAGCAGGAACCCCTCCGCTGGAGCAACAGGTGTGCTGTGCCTAAGCTGTTTACTTGGTCAAGCAACATTAGGAAGGATGTGGTGTCGGTCCCTGAAGCTTTAGTCTAAAGTGGTGCAGAACATCACAAGAAGTGTAGGACACTTGGGTCAGTTTTTCGCCTCTGCGTGATGGAGAATAAGGATTTGAACAGAGATTTACTTGTTTCAAGGGAGGATTCTAACCGCTGAGCTATGGGATAGCTGGGGAGGACTGGCCTCAGTATTTCCTTTTGAAGCTCATGACTCAATAGACTGTAAGGTCAAGAAAGGAAAAAACCCAAATAAAAATGAAAAAAATTTGGTCCCCTAGTCCTTGAACCTCCTGCCCCCAACGATGGGCAGGACCGCAGAATCTCACCCACCCATTCCTGCAGACAAACCCTTAAACCTATGTCTGAGCCATTGAAGTCCTGCAAGTATCATGGTTTAGACTTCAAGGTGTCAGGAGTCCTCCAGCAAGGACCCGTGCCCACGCTGCAGAGGAAGGCACACCCTAGGGCCTCTACCAATCTGCCCCTGAGCAAATTCCTTCCCGACCCAAATGATGGCAATCAAGCAAACCCTGAGCAGTGCAGCAAGAACTCATCCAGCCAGCGACCAGGCAGGAAAGAATTCCTCTGATCAACTCCAGAATGCCACTCCATACTACATCCCATCAGGCAATTTTACCACTAATAGTCAAGAAACATATTAATTGCAAAATTAGGCATCCCATCCATACATCCCCTCAATTACATTCAAGTTTAGTCCTGAAGACAGATATGCTTCCACTGCTCCCCTTGGAAGCCTATTCCAGAACTTCATTCCTCTGATGGTTAGAAACTTTCATCTGATTTCAAGTCTAAACTTCCTGATGGCCAGTTTATATCCATTTGTTCTTGTGTCCAAATTGGTACTGAGCTTAAATAATTCCTCTCCTTCCCTGGTATTTATCCCTCTGATATATTTATAGAGAGCAATCACATCTCTCCTCAGCCTTCTTTTGGTTAGGCTAAACAAGCCAAGCTCTTTGAGTCTCCTTTCGTAAGACAGGTTTTCCATTCCTCGGATCATCCTAGTAGCTCTTCTCCGTACCTGTTCCAGTATTCCACTTTGTATAAATAATTAAATTGTCATTGGAGGCAGGGAACTAGCTCCTGGGTGGGTTTCTCACCTTTCAGGTAGGTGCCCTAACCACCAGACTTACTCATTCTGGCCCATTGACCATTCAAGCATTTACAGGGAGACTGCCCTGTTCAAATCCTTTCTCCCTATCAGGTGCGGGGAGGGGGAAGGAATTGAACCTTGATCTCATACATTCCAGGTGAGTGCTCTAAGCACGGCACTGAAAGTTATAAGGGAGGCAGTATCATCACCTTCTCCTCCTGCTGGATTCTGAATGGGGCCTGCTCCAGCAGATGTGCCCTGAGCATCTTGTACACTGTTCCCAACATCTTTTAATATCTGAATTTGTTCTTAATCCACCCAAGCCTGTTGCCAGGTGTCTGGGTTTTGACCGGAACACTCGATTGAAAAGGAACCCTGGCAGCTTCGGTCAGCACTGCTGACCGGGCCATTAGAAGTCCGGTCAGTGGTGCTGCAAGGCTAAGACAGGCTAGTCCCTACCTCTCCTGGCACCGCGCTGCACCCCAGAAGCACCCAAAAAGTCCAACTCTTAGGTGAGGGGACAAGGGAGGATGGGGCTCCGTGTGCTGCACCACCTCAAGCACTGGCTCTGCACTCCCATTGGCTAGGAACAATGGCCAAGAGGTGCTAGGGGGGAGCAGTGCCTGCAGGCGAGAGCAGCATGTGGAGCCTCCTGGCCCTCTGCCTAGGAGCCAGACCTGCTGCTGGCTGCTTTTGGGGCATAGCGCGGATGCAGGATAGGCAGGGAGACTGCCTTAGCCCTGCTGCCTTGCTGACTGGGAGCTGCCTGAGGTAAGTCCGTGCTCCAACCCCCTGCCCCAGCCCTGAGCCCCACCCAATCCAGAGCCCCCTCCTGCACCCCAAACTCCTTATCCCTGGGCCCACCCCACAGCCCAACTCCCTGCCTCAACCTGCAGCCCCTTCCTGCATGCCGAATCCCTCTGTCCCACCTTTCAGCCTGGAGACTCCTCCTACACCCCAAACCCCTCATCTCCAGTCCTACCTCCAAAGCCCCCATGCCCAGCCAGACTCTTAACCCCCTCTCGCACCCCAACTCCCTGTCCCAGCCTGGAGGCCTCTCCCGCACCCTGAACCCCTCATTTCTGGCCCCACCCCAGAGCCCACACCCCCAGTTAGAGCCCTCACCCCCTCCTACACTGCAACCACCTGTCCCAGCCCAGTGAAAGTGAGTGAGAGTGGGGGAGAGTAAGCCACTGAGGGAGGGGGAATGTAGTGAGTGGGGGCTGGGCCTCGGGGAAGGGGCAGGGCTTCAGAGAATGGGCAGGGCTAGGGTGTTTGGTTTTGTGCGATTAGAAAATTGGAAACCCTAGCCCGTTCCCTATCTAGTAACATACTTTCTGACCTAGTAAATTTGATTTCATGTGCTGTATACCAAAAGTCTCTCTGTGAAATACCTGGTCATAAAATAACTGAAATCTATTATAAATTGTGAAACATTTTGATAGAGCAGCTGACTTCATATTTTCAGGCCATAGAGCAGATCTGTAATTAGTAGTTACATCGGTGTTGAGAACAAGATGACAGCAGTTGAACAAACATTTGCAAGAAGCTATCTCAAATAATAAACAGAAATCTTGAGAAATCTCAGCCAGAACCTTTGATGTTTGGAGGTGATTCAAGAAGTTAAATATCTGCAGTAAAACAATCCCAGCTCACACTGCTGCTGTCCTGTGACTTTCTCCTCTAAGGGCCTAAGCCAATGCCTACTAAAAATCTATGGAAATGCCCCTCCTGACATCAATGGTCATTAGAGAGGGTCCTAGCTGAACAGTAAACTAATAAAACTGTCATAGTCGATGCTTTGGAACTTTGGGACTATCCAGTAGCCAGCACTTCATAATGAAGCTCAAAAGGGCAAATTTATTTTAGATCAGTGGAGTTAAATTATGGAACTCATGCAATTACAATGGAGATGAACTTGTCCCAAAGCGTCCACTACCGGGACAGACTTAGAAGGACTAGTTGTAGCCCTGTCCCTGGATATTAGAGAGACAAGGTGGGTAAAGTAATATTTTTCATTGGACCGACTTTTGCCTGGTGCAATAAAAGATATTACCTCATTGTGATGGGGTGCACTCGCCCTGCACAGGATGAGAAGGGGTTAACACCACACTGTGGGCTGAGGAAGCCACACCCCCTTTTCCCTACTGGGAATGCTCCAGCTGTACCAGTGTAAAAGAGAGCAGCCCAGCTCGGTCAGAGGCAGACACTGGTGGGGAAGGACCTGTGCCAGGAGTTCCTGCTGAGGACGGCCTCCAGCCTGTGCCAGAGGGGATCGGAGATGTGGACCACAGCCTCGGACCCCAGCAGCCCACAGAGCCATAGGGAGTGGCCAGTGCTGGGGAACTAAGAGATCCCAATGCCCCCCTGGACTACATTGCCCAAGTTTCATGGACTCCAGCCACTAGGACGTACTATGCTGAGTGAATGGAGCATTTTGCATAGACGCTGGCCATTGAGCCACCCTGCCCTGACAGTACGGACAAGTTTCATGGACTCCAGCTGCTAGGCCGTACTACCCTGAATGAGCAGGGAATTTGCATACTCTGGCCGTTGGGCCACTCTACCCCATAGGTAAGCCCAGATGTGCAGACTTGGGCTGAAGGACATAGGCACGTAAGGCTTGTGCGCCAGCCCCATTCCCTGAGAAAAGTGGGCACACTCGCCCCGCACTGGATGGGGCTGTCAAGGTATTATTCCCACTTTGAACTTTAGAGTCCAAAAAGTGAGGACCTGCATGAACCCTTCTAAGCTTAATTCCTAGCTTAGATTTGATAGCGCTGCCACCAACCAAAAATATAGTGTTTGGTACACTTCCTGTCCCCCAAAACCTTCCCTAGCGGACCCAAGACCCGAACCCCTTGGGTCTTAAAACAAAGAGAAATAAACCATTCCCCCTCCTTTCCCCCTCCCAGACTTTCCCTGAGAGATCACTGTGATCCAAACTCCTTGAATCTTAAAGAGAGAGGAATTAACAATTGAACTTTTCCCACCACCTTCTTCCCCCCCACTCCCTGGTGAGTTCAGACCCAATCCCCTTGGGTCTTAAACAAGGAAAAAATAATCAGGTTCTCTTAAAAAAGAAAGCTTTTATATAAGAAAGAAAAAGTAAAAATTTATCTCTGTAAATCAAGATGAAAAATTTACAGGGTCTACAGCTATATAAACTAGAGGGACTCCCTCCTCCCTAGCTAAGATACAAGTTATAGCAACAGAGGTAAAATATCATCCAGCAAATACACATTTGCAAGGTAAGAACAAACAATAAAAATAATCCGCCTTTCTAGCTAGTACTTACTATTTTGAACATGAGAGACTGTTTTAGAAATATGGAGAAGACCTGGTTTGCACGTCTGG
>NW_027425450.1:11430-12490 GCF_003597395.2 Chelonoidis abingdonii
TGAGATTATGTTGGTTGAAGATACTGCCTCTGCTGCTAGTTGCCTGGTGTCAGTTTTCTGCAATAGCTGCTGGAGGCTTGTTCTCTTGCTCTGATAGATTTCTCCCCCCCCCCCCCCCACACCTCTGTTAGCTACCCATGGTGAAAAATGAGCTTTTTTTTCCTTGTATTCAGTACAACTTCCGTCTTTATTGCTGCAGTCTCACTTTGCCTCTGCCCATCCAGCCTCTTCTTGCATCTGCTTTTGGCTTTCCTCCTATACCCATTGGCCTTTGGAAGCAGTTTATTGGAACTCTGGGTGATTTTGGATTCTCTTAAGCTTCCCCAGGTGGAGGAGTGGCTTCTTCAGACTCCATGCTCTGAACCCTGTCTCCTTCTCTGCATTCGTATCAGAGGGAATCCTGATTCTGGTGAAATCGGTGGAGTGTTTCTCTCTACTGTCATGATTTAAGCAGTGCATTACAATTGTGGACTAAGGCCTTGCCCCTGCAGACACTTCACGTGGTGCTAGGGGGTCAGGCCTGAAGCCATGGGTTACTTGTGAACTTCTTAAATCTAATCGCTGAGTCTTGTAGAAGCCTTCGGTGCAAATTCAAAATTAAGTGGCTGCAGGTGTTTAAAACAAATACAGCAAACTGTCATTATTTTTTGCTTTCATCTAGTTAAAAATAAGCTCTTTTAGAGGCTTTTAAAAGATTTCAGAACTCCATGGAATGTTGTCCAGCCTATAGGGAATCTTTACTCTAAAATATTAAACTCTGAAATCGGTGGCTGTTATCATGAGATCCTTGTTTTCAAGTACCAGGAATGACCCAATATAATTCATATCTTTTTTGGTTTCTTGTGAAGTAAGATGCAGGACCTACTGCCTGCCTGCCATGCAAGACTAATGTTGGATTATGTGAGGAAAAGGGGAAGTAAAACTGAAGAATCCTCTTTTTTTTTTTTTTTTTTTTTTTTTTTTTTTTGCACCAAGACATGCCAAGGAAGCAGTGTACCTATTTCACAATTACATCTCTACCCTGATATAACGCAGTAAAGCAGGGCGGGGGCGGGGGCTG
>NW_027425451.1:0-15666 GCF_003597395.2 Chelonoidis abingdonii
TCCCAGACCCGGGACCTGCCCCCGCCCACTGGCTGCAGCCTCTCTGGGCAGATCGTCCCGTCCCGGGGAACAAGGAGCAGAAGGAGGCAAAGCCGGATTCGTCGGACATGGACCAGCTGCAGGGGTTCCTCGCCGTGTAGACATGCCCTGACATTATATCTACACTGTGATTAACGCCCCCAGAGCTCCTGTCTCCAGGCCCGGGGCAGCTGGCTCAGGTGTGTGGGGTTGGGGCTGAAGGGCTGTACAATGGCAGTGCAGCCGTACAGGCTGAGCCCAGCCGCCGAGCCCCACGACGGGGGAAGGGTTTCCGAACCCAGCGGGAACACAAGTATCTGCACCACAGCTTTGAGGCCCACAGCTTTAGATCCAGGAGCCCAAATCCGATGACCCAGGCCAACCTTGCTGCGATCTTTGTCCCGGGAGAGATGGACTCCACGGGTACGTCTGCATTGCAATGTCAGCCCAGGTGTGCGCAAAGCAGCCCCCTAGTCACCACAGTACAAAGTCTGCCTGGTGAGGTATCAGTTCAAAAGCCGTGATCTGTTGAACATTAATATCTTGTTGGATGCTGTGTGTTCGCCGTGTTTGGGATGTGATGAAGTTTTGCTCTGTGTCCGTTACTGAACTACGTAACGAGGTTGGGAAATGCCCACAACCAGCCTTTCCTGTGCCACAATGGAGGAACCAGACTCGCTGCTGGCCCATTCAAGGTATCCACACTCCCAAGGACTATCCCAGGAGCATGTACAATGCAGACTCTCCGATATAGCCTGGAGACAATGGACACTGCTTGACTCACATCCTAGCAAAGCAGCTTCCCAGCAAGTTGGAAGAAACTCTGAAAGCGGGGAAGAGACATCATGACCTGGCCTCTCTCCCCCACAACTTGATACCTGGAGCACAAAGACTGAACTGAAATAATTCAGAAATCAGAAGAGAATAATAATAATATTTTCAAATCAAAGTCCCGAAACAGACTAGTATTGGTTTTTCAGCAGAACATTTTCAGTTTGGGGGATTTTGTTCTCCCAGTCAGACCTTGCCAAGGGAAGCAGAGAGAAAATGTTTGAGTTGCCTCCTTCAGAACAGCTTGGCCTAGACACTCTCGCCGTGGGTCACTGTCGTGGTCTTGCTGAGGATGGGGGCATTTTAATAATTTGTGGCAGTCCTGGGGTGTTTGAGGGAGATGGTGAGGATGTTACTTTTTGAGATAAAAACTAAGACATCCAGGACTAGTGAATTCTTTTAGAAATCTGGTATTTAGACATTGTATTTTAAGCAGGGAGGTTCTGAGTTCCTGAGATGGTTTTTGTTTGCAGGAAGCAACATGGTTTGGTCTGTGATTGTACCAAAGGGGGAAAAGGGTTGTTTGTAATGGAAGAGAGAAGACTGAAGGTCTCCAATGAGGATGAGATTTGAACCCACAGGTGCAGAGCACAATGGATTAGCAGCATCACCTTAACCACTCGGGGTATGGGCTGCCAACCGCAGATCTCCAGAGTCCTCTGTCCTGGGCCATTTGCTCTAGCTGGTTCCAGGTATAGCCCATTTTGGGTGACGGGTGTGAGTGAGTGAGTGACCTTAACCACTCGGCCCCCTCATCTGAGCTGTCAGGGAAGGGACAGGAGGAGAAATCCAAGGCCAGCAGAGGTAGGGCCAGGCCATAAGGTGTTTTTAATACTAAGCAGAAGCAGGGTCTGACTGAGCTCCCCCTCACATCTAGTGAGGAGCTGGGACAGACTTCAGCAACAGACGTTTGTGCAGTATCTCTCTTGCCGCCTAGCTATGCACATGTGGGCGGCTGTGTGCGGAAAGGAAACCAGTTTGGCTGGTGGTGGGTTACAAATCACATTGAGTTGCAATGGAGATTTTATCCTTCCTAGGAGTCAAGGGCAAAGCACAGGGGCCGAGGAAACCGGGAACATTTCAATGCCTTAACAACACAAAACAGAGAAACCTCCGAGTTCTCTCCCGGGAATTAAACATTTCTTCGCAGAAAGCTAAAAGTGTTCTAAGAGAAATGGAGGGATAACCAAATGGCCAGACAACAACCTAGTCTCATCCTGCTTGAGGGGTTTGGGCGGTGGAGGGAAATAACACTTTAAGATGGATACATAGGAGTGAATTTGAGGGCATCAACACCTAAACCAGTGTATCTCCAAACTTTTTCAACACTGTGACCTCTTATCTGTGTCTGCAGCCCCATGGGCACCACAGTAAACTGGGCTGAGTCGTGGGACCGGGACTGTGGCTTGCTGCAGAGAGGGGATTGGAGGGGGTGAAAGAGGGTCCAAGGCCGGGGCCCAGGAGCCTGGGGGCAGAGATGGTGCTTCCCTCCCTGCTTCTCCCATGGGGGCTGGCTTGGGCCTGAGGTGCCCCCCTAGAGCAAATGCCCACTTTTTGGGACCACTGTCTCTAAACTGAACCCTACTGCACTTAAGCAGGGGCTAGTATGCCAAAGCCCACCTTTCTGCCTATGCGGCCCCACCCTCTTGCCATTGGGTTCCAAGCTTCCACCCACAGCTCCATCCCTATGGGATATTATGTGGAACTTTGAAACCCCAAACACTTCTGCCCCCAAGATGAGCATGGAGAACCCTCTACCCAGTGCTTTAGGCATTAGCTGATTGGGGAGGGAGGACCAGTGGTAAGGCACATGCTTTGCACATACGGCTTTAGTGTAATAATTCTGCCAATGAACTGTTCTAACGATGTCCAACTTGTTTTCAGCAGTGTCTTCCCTGAACAATTTTACGTATTGATGGTTGAATTTTTTTCTAGTGGCTGCGGAAATCTATTTAGATGTTATACGCACAATCGCTACATGGTCAATGGGCCGTTCATGTCTGATACACGATATTTCAAGTAGCCCTTGGACAAGTTTATGGGAAAGAGTTTTATGATATTTTTTTAACAGGTGTTCCCACCCACCAATATATTTGGAGTAGAAGCTTGTCAGTAAGTACGATTATTGGAAAATGGTTATTAGTGGGCCTCTAAATGTGAGAGGCAGGTGCTGAGAAGTCAGACTCATGCTACTTGAAATGATCGTGAACCGTGGTTAAGCAGGAGTGGTGTGGAGGGGTCCTCGGGGGGACTCACAGAGGAGCTGAACCAGTCTCAGAGTGAGGGAACTAGCAATGCGAAAGTGGACAGGGTTCACTACCCATACAGCAATGGGGTCTGAGGGTTTGGGATGGGCTGGCATGGGGCATGTAGCATCAGTAGGCAGGTTGACGAAGGAACCGGGGAAACATTTCTAAGTCCTAATCAACGACAAAACAAGAATACGCTCCCCTTAAAGTCCTCCCGGGACTAACAATTTTCCTGTGCAGAAGTTAAAGTTGTAACAGAAAGGAGGGAGAAACAAATGTCCAGACGATGGTAGCCCAGTCTATGCACTAGGACGATAAACCCCAGGATTTCGTGTGTGCCCTGGTGCTCTGAAAGGGATTTGTTCACTCATTTGCATTGCTCTGTGGCTGGTAACGTCCCAGGAAGTGAGCCCGGTCAATTGACCATGACAGCCGGCTGTGAGGAGGTTTTATCTGGGATGCCCACGGGAATATGATGTGTTTCACACCTGAGTACTAAGGTTGGCATGCTTTCCCAAGGGAAATGGCCAACTGGTTCCTCCAGAGATGGGTGATTGAGGAACAGGGAACTCTCTCCTGTGTCCCGATGTGGGTCAGATTCTCCAGGCTTCTCTCCTCCCTTCCCCCACTTATCACAGTGCCCCCCAACTAGGAATGAACTAAATTGGAAATGAACTGGCCATCAACAGCTAACTTTGAAATTAGTGAAGGTTTATAACCACCAAGAGGAGTGAAGTCTGGGAACAGCCTCCCCAAGGGGGAGCAGTGGGGGCAAAAAACCAAATTTTTGGCTTCAAGACTGAGCTTGATAACGTTTATCGGATGGGGTTAGGTATGATGGGACTGCCTGTAACAGCATGGGGCGATCTGTGACTGCTAGTACATAATATTCCAGGGCCGGAGATGGAACAATAACGGTTGGGCGAGGCTTCGAGTTACTGCAGAGGGAATTTTCCCCATGTTGTAGGTGTCGCTCGGTGCAACCTTGTCCGCATTGCCAGGGTCTAGCTGATCACCCATATTTGGGGTGGGAAGCAAGTTTTTCTCCAAGGGTGATTGCCCGATGACCCTGAGGGATTTTCGCCTTCCTCTGCAAGCATGGGAAGGGGGTCACCTGCAGGTTTAAACCATGAAATGGTGGATTCTCTGTCCTTGACACTTTTAATCACATGATCTTGGGAGTCAGTCACTCCAAGCAGAGGTTAGGGGTCCTATCAGAGAGTGGTGGGTGGGGGTCCCTTTTGGCCTGCAAAGGTGCAGGAGATCGGGACCAGATGATCAACGATTGGTCCCTCTGCTCTTAAAGGCTCCGAGTCCAAATGGAGAGGGAGTAAGGAAACATTTTAAAAATAAACACAATAACGTAATACCAGGTGACTCCAACAGCTCACTGTAAGATAGCTGCCCCTTTCTTCCTCACTGGGGTGTTGATGACCTGCCGGGATTTGGGACGTTAATCTCCCATTCCATGATAAAACCGATACAACGGGACTGATAAGAAAATTAAACCAATTGCCCGGCCAGAAAAGGACACATCCCTCTTGGCCGGAATCGAACCCGGGTCAACTGCTTGAGGCAGCTATGGCTCACCCTATACTACAATGATCTGGCAGGAAAGGTTTCTCCAGGTGCCACTTATGCCAAATGACTCACCTCCAGCACTCAGGCAGCTCCAGCAACCAGGCTGGAGAGACAGCCCTTGAGCAAGCCAAGTTCCTACCCGAGTAACTTGGATGAATGGGGAGACAACCGCAGGGCTGGCTCCAGGCAACCAGCAAAGGAAGCAGCTAACGAAGCAGCTACTTGGGGTGGCCAAGGGATAAAGGGTGGCAACAGGGGCGGGTCTTCGGTGGCAGGTCTCTGGAGTCCCTCTCTCTGCTTGAGCTGCCGCCGAGAGGAAGAGAGGGATGCAAAGGACCTGCCACCGAATTACTGCCAAAGAACGAATTGGCACGTTTTAAGCTGCTACCAAGTGCCCGCCAATATCGGTGGCTTTATTCTGTTTTTTCGCGGTTCACTAATTGGGCAGCAAAAATAGCTGGAAGCCGGCCCTGAACTGGAGCTCGACATTCTCCAGCCTGCGACAGCTCCAACCCCAATCTGTCTCTGCCGCCAGAGAAGGGAAATGAAAAATCGGCTGAAAATAATGACAAATTTCACTCCTGTTGTCAGATGCCACTGGTGTGGTGCTCTGCTCTTGTTCGATGTTGAATAACAGTTGGCTGCATGTGTGCTAGCCTTTTACCGGCTCTGCAGATCGCTGTGCACATGGCAGACCCAGGCGAGAACCCCGCCAATGACCACAAGACTCTGATATGGACAAGGCAGCTGGCCAGGTTTTATTTTCAGGGCGATAGCACAGTAATATTTCCCACAGACTCTACCCGGAGATGATTAAGCATATGCGCCCCAGGAGCAAGGACGGCTCAGATCAGTGCAGATCTGCTTCCACTGCCTCCAGGCTGGACAACAGAATTCTCGTGCCCAGGGGTGGCAGTTCTTATATACAGGGTCAAACAAGTACGACATCGATCTTTCCTCAAAGTATGCGGTGCTGTGGACCCCAGATAATCAACAATGAAAGAAAAAACACAAGGCCAGTTTTTGGGGGAGGATTCCAGAGCCAGGCCTGAGGGTTAAGCAGCTGTGCTCAATCAGAAAAGGGCCTCGGCATCTATAAAAATAACTAGTTGCAAAATTAAATGTAAAGGAAACCTAAACCTTTAAAAACTAACACCATAAAAGCTTCCCATTCACACATCCATCACCACTTGTATATTTTGACATCTTCCTGCCTGATGTGATCGATCTTTGCTTTGCTAAACAAGTAGAACTGGAGAAGTCTGGGGTGTTAACCCTCGTCAACTGGGTAAAAGTACACATCCCTGTCTCAAGTATTTTTTCCTCTATAAGATTTAAAAAATTTAGTCAAGAATAAATTCCATTTGAAATAGAATAATTAATGGTCTACACTGGGTCTCTATTCTCCAACATGCTTATTCCGTCTCACACCTATTCCCCCACTCTAATTCCTTTGGAGTGAGGGTTTAATTTCAGGATTAGCATCCACCACTTTCCTGTGTAGTAGGAGGTGGGCAGGGAGAGAAAACTAGAAGAAAACCTGAATTATATTGTAACACTGAAAGTTATATCACGTAATCAGCCTCTTTGTGTACTAATTATTTCATGTTTATTTCATTGTCGCTGGTACAACTATTCAACAGTTACAACATATAAAGCCCATAGGGCAGTTTTCTTTATTCCCATTTCATCCCCCAGTCAGCTTTGTGTGAAGACACATTCTACCAATAAGACCTGGAGCCTTCCATTTCTGAGAGTTCATTTCTCCCTGGGCTGTCTCCCATAAGTGGTGGGTGGAAGGGGTCTCACAGACGTGGGAAGGCTGAATCATGAGAAACACTGTGCTCTATTTTGCCACCCTTCTAATGTCTTAAGTAGCAGCAGGAGGAAAGTTCATACAATGCATCAGACTTAAATAGCAAAACTAAACACCAAACCACAGACTCTGGCATGTGCTTCTGAAGGAACGGCTGGTTTCTCTCTGTGCTTCATGAAACTTTGGATCCAAATGTAAAAAGACAGTTGTGCCCAATCTATCCTGGCGCCTCAGGAGTGTGACCGATGCACTTCAACTGGGAGAAGATTCTAAAATAGTTGAACCTGGGCCACAGGCACGCATACTCGCCACCTCTGGGGTAAAATCAACCACCAAAACTGCAATTTTACCTGAAGTTCCCCTTGGTAAAAACCTTGACATCTTGGATAGATTTGACACTTCTCTGGCGTAGAATTCGTCAACCAACCACACAACAGATCAGTAGCGATAGTGAGGTACAACTCCCGCCAAACTATGAATTTTTAATGTCTTTTAATCTGGTGCCAACAATTTAAATTAGGGACTAAATTCAGGTGCGGCTTAGAAATCCTGAAAACAACCAAATGTCAGGTCTCTATTAAAAAATAGGTCTCTTTCTGCAGCTATATCACATTCACAGGGATTTTCATTTTCTACACATTTGCAGCATCTCCCTGGGGGGGAAGCTGAAAGAAATGTCACTTCATTTCCCGGATCCCTACCTAGATAGGGATTGCAGTTCCCAAAAATCAGGCAACCATGCACCTGGATTAGGAAGGGAGATCTTCAGGAGCGACCTCCTGTAGGGCCTGGGCCACAACTGCTTGGGGATCCATGCATGGGTAATCTTGTTTAGTTCTAAGTCATTACTAGGAACTCCTCTTTCCAGTCCCTTTTAAGAAAAATTTTGACTCTAACCAACTGAACACAGGGGGATTGGGACGGTGATGGGGAATAAGGGAATCCCTCTGAGTACCCTGATCTTCCTCTGTTGTACAGAGGTGTGATTCATTGAACAATTTTCCCTATCCTGCCTGTTCCCCTCTGTTTGTTTAGTCAGTATATTTAATTTGAGGAAAATGGTAGAAAAAATATCTGCTCTCAGCACAACAATGAAGCAATCAACAAGAGTAAGGAATGAAAAAAATGTTTCAAAGGGGAAACTGAATGACTAAGAATTGCTTTGAAAGGGGGAACAGTATAACTGTGGAAGTTCAGGTTTGTTAGGGTCGGTCAGCAGGGAAATGCTAATGCCGAACATTCCCACTGCACCTGGGCTGCTATCTGCTCTACAACTATATTAATACTTTCACACCAATGACATAACTTCAGCAGCCAACGCCATGGGCATGCCCTAGTGATGTCATGACAGGTAGTTTTTGCCTCTAGGTGGTAGCTTGTTGAGTTTCAAACCTCTCCCCCGCACCTGGAGCAGATGCACATTTCTGCTGGAGGGACACACACTCCTATGATCAAAAAGGAAAGCAGTTGATAGAAAAGGATCACAGGACTCGACCCCCATAAGAAGGTGAGCTGCAAAAGGCAAGAACGGCAACTCCTCTGGTGGCACTGAGAGGCCAACATGAATATGGTGCACAGATCACTATGTGGAGAATTATACAAAATGATTAAAAAAAATAAAAAATATCTTCAGCCGCCTAGTCAAGGATTTATTGATTCTCTCTGCAGTGTGGACTGTCTGATGTCTAATAAGGTGTGAGCGCTTCTTTGAAGCGTTTTTCCTCACCATGCGCAAGGTGTAGGCTTCTCACCTGTGTTGGATCTCTGATGTGTGTATAAGGTGATGTCTGATGTGAAGCTTTTCCCCCTCAGTGCACTGTAGGGCATGCTCTCTTGGTGGATTCCTCCGATGTCTGATAAGCGTTTGTACCGCTGACCAGAGGCTTTTCCCGCAACTCAACAATCCATAAGGTTTCTCACAACTGTGTGGGTTTTCCGATGTCTGCTCAGGACAGAGCTGTGATTAAACTTTTCCCCCGCACTTCAGAGCAAGTGTAGGGCGTCTCTCCTTGTGGACGTCGATCTGATGTGTGATAATGCTTTGTTAACGCTGACTTAAACTTTGTCCCGCACTCCAGAGCATCCATAAAGGTTTCTCACGCCGTGTGCTTCGCCTATGTGTGCTCAGGTAGGCTGTGCTTAAAGCGTTTCCCGCACTCAGAACACCTGTAGAGCGTCTCCCTGTGTGGAATTCTCTGATGTTGTGAAAGGCTGAGTGAATGACCAAGCGTTCCGACAACTCCAAACACCTGTAGGGCTTTCTTCTACTGTGTGGTATTCTCTGATGTCTGATAAGGTGTGACTGCAACTGAAGCTTTTCCAGCACTCGTGGCATGTGTACGTGTCTTCCCTTCCATTGATTCTGTCACGTGTTATAGGCCTGAGTGGCTACTGATAGTTTTCCCTCTGCCTCTGCTGAGTCTCATTCGCTTTTTGCTTTTCTGGGAAGGACAACTCCCGGAACAATTCCTTTGATCTCCTGATAACGTTCCATGTGGTTCTACTTGCTCATTGCGTCTTCCTGCTGGGGTTTCTCCTCATTCCACACCACCATCCCATCACCGTGATCGGAGACAGAGACCCAGACATAGGGTCACCACCCAGTTGCCAGATGATACAGGAAACTCTCAGAGAGAGGAATGAAAAGGGCTGAACAAACCAAAATGTGTGTGGGAAGAGACAAACCATTCAGATCTGATTTTCCCCAACCCGTTCACGACCAGACGGAGAGGGAAGGATCACTTTGGGCTGCATCTACCAAAACACTCAGGGAAGTGGAGATAGGGATGGGACGTCTGCCAGTTTCAGCAGGGTACGAGGGATGTCATGAGTGACATCAGGCATAAATGATTCCACACTGCAGAGAACAATCCTGAACTTGGAAGCTCACAGATCTCTGTAGGCATCTCAAATGTTCCCTCATTCCAACAGTTGTTGAGTTGGTTTAACCAATTCCTCACACTGTGGCAGGCAGCTCTCGGACACTTCTTTCTCAGAGCCCTGGAGGTCTGGGACCCCTACGCTCTTCCCTCGTTCAGCTGGAGATCACATCAGTTGGAAATTGAAACCTACTCCAGGCAAGAAAACGAAGAGGTCAGTGGAAATTTGTGGGATACCTTGGTCACAAAGAATATTCCATGGTTTAATCCAGCTCATTTTTTAAGCAGGTAAATCCCAGACCAGCTTCCCTGGCCAAAGTGCCAGGAGATTTTATCATTATAAATCATATTCATTACCTTAGTGCTCAGGGCCAGACTAACAGTGGGTCCCATTGTGCTGGACATAGTACAAACAGAAAGGAAAGAATGGCCCATTCCTGAACGAATTTACAATTAAATAGAGAAAGACAGACCCAGAAGGGGGAAAGGGTAGAACCCACTGTTAGAATAGAGATATTCAGGCCTGCCTGTGATAGCCTAAATTAAGAACTTAGTTAATTTTTTCACTTAGCTAGTTACAAGGGGTATAATAAACCAAAGAATCAAAATCACGTCTCGGTGGGCCCTCTCGCACTAGGAAAGTCTGAGGCCTTGTTCTTTGCTAAGCAGCAGGGCGGCCGCCAGATAGCTGGGAAAAGCAAAAGGTCACATCCTCACACCCACAAACCAGTCCACACTGACCTATATAAAGTGCTATTGGCTGTTAGGAAGCATGATCCTGTCGCTGATAGTGCCCATCACCACCAGATAAAAAAACAGATCTGGAAGATGGTTGAAGAAAACTTGTTGGATACATCCTACTGGCAAGAGATCCTTATCAATGGTTGTGGTCGTGTAACCCCCATTCTGTATGTTTTAAGTTTAGTGCCATCACTTTTAACCTGTTAATCATCTGTTCTCTAATTATTTCTGTCTGCTGGTATAATATATGTTGCTAGGTAATGTAAATTATGTATGTGGTATAATTGGTTAGAGAATTATGTTACAATACGTTTGATTTGGTAGTTAAATTTCAATACATGATTGGTTACAGGTATGCTGAGAATATTAAGTATACTAACTGGATCAAACAGGAGGGGACAGGAAATTGGGAATCATGTTTGGTTAGGGGGGAACCGAACGGGATGGGGAGACCGCAAGGCTCGTGCATCACAGCCAGGCAGGGATACGGAGTAAAACGCTCCTGCGTCGTCAGAGCTGGGAACGGGAACACTGGGAACAGACTCTATCAGTGTACAGAGATAAGCCCACGCTGGTGTGAAGGCTTTTGGAATATAACCTGCTTGGAAAACTAAACCCCAATAAATATCACATTCCTCTGTGCTTTCGGTCTTCTGGTCTTTTGCTGCTCGGCTGTCTGCATGACAAGAAACAGGAAGTGGGAGGGTGAAGGGAAAGCCCTCTAAATCTGACATGACCTGATAACAAGACTTTAAGGAAGTTAATACACTTGGAAGCTGATCAGGGATTCCCATGAGGACTGATGAGAGGGCCATGGTAAAATACACATTTACATCCTTTTTCTTTGTTTTATCTCTTTTCCCCAGAAGGGCACTGGGACAATGTATGGATTCATAGGACTGGGCAATGCCCTGGCTTGTAAACATTCCCAGGGAGGTGTCTTTTGAGTGCACTCACGACTCCAAACGGCTCGCTACTCTTTAACAAGACTGGCCACGTACGCTTCAGCCCTGAGACTGACGCTCTGGCTTCAACACTCCTATTTCAAAACTGTGACCTCTGCAGCAGGTCCAGTTGAAATGACAACTCCGTTTCAAGTGACTGTTCCTCAAGTCAATGCCAGGGCAAGTTTCTGCTGTGACATTGGGCAACTTTAAAACATAGCAGGGTTTATTAGTCAATCTGAAAAACCCATTGGAAAGTCATTACATAATACTGAGAAGCGAAAAGATAATATATAGTTCATAATGGGCCAATGCCTGGCCATGCTGCTGTAAGAAAAAACGCTTTTTCAGTTTCCTTTCCTTGTGCCTTCCATTAGTCTTTCGCTCCGGCGAGCTCCCTGTGTCTGCTACCCAGTTCTTCCTGCTCTTCCAACAACATAAACAAGTCGCATGTATCTTCACTCAGCAAGCGAGATCCTTCCATGGACAGGTGAGAATTTATTCCCGTGTTTCTGTTGGTATCCATTGACTGGGTTGGCCCAGGCAGTCCTTTCGTTCACGCCATGACAGGTACATTACAAAACCCCTCATGTCTCCTGCTCATTTATAATCATAGCAATATCACACAATTGACAGAGGGAAACTGATGGTGTATTGTATCATAAGAAGTAACCAAAATTCCCAACCTCTATCACACCACAACCACACACACGACACACACATTGCCCACAGCCCTTGGAGAGAAAGCAAGCACAGGACTGGATGTTTATGCAGCGAACACAGTGGAGGACAAGCCTGCAGTCCTTCAAACTTGGTCAAAAAGAAGAGACATTGGCTGGGTTAGGGCCTGAACCTGAGGGGCCATTCCTTAGCAGATCATGGAGGCAGGTCAGGCTTAGCTAACCCAGAACTGTGACATCTGGCAAAATGTCACATTTTTGGGGAATAGGAAATCTAGTGACTCATTGGTGTAATGGAGGAAGAATTAATTCCCAAGCCTTTCTCCACATGCCTGGGGGAGTTTATAACACAAATTCAGGAATCAGACATCCTCTCCTTCTTCCGGAAAAGAGAAGGTAAGAAGCAAGAACTGGGCACGCAACCTCAAGAGCGGAAGGCCTCAGAGATCAGCACAAGCCTGGAGGGAAAGACAGCTGTGGCTGCTGCAGCTGGGGAGAGGGGGGACAAGACCTCTCTCCAAACTTCCTCACTCCTGTTGATCCGACTGATTTTATATCTATAGATCTAGTCCTCATGTCATGTGGGCAATTTATATACCTTGCTAGAGTAAAAATGTCATATAAGTCCATTGCTTATTAGCTTGGAACATGTGTGGAGGGGCAAGGGAGGTGAACATAAATAAATGGTTTATTACAGGCAGGGGCTACCACAGTCTGGGATCAAAGTCTGAGATCGATCCACTGGTGGTCGATGTAGTGGGTCTATTAACGACTCGTCTGCAGTCAACCCCTGACTCTACCGCGATGGAAAGATTAAGGTAGCAGCACCTGGCGTTATCGATCTAAGGTAACATCAACTCCAGCTTACGTTTTCCGTAGTGAGCGCACAGCGTAGGTTGAGTTAACCCGGTAGTGCAGACAAAGCCTCAGCATTGCTATACAGTCCAGGGCCCTTCTCTTAAGGCTGAGGCTTTGTGGAGAGCAGTTATGCTGAAGTCTTGGGATTTACCTGAATAGGCTAAGGAGAAACCAGGTAATATTCGCACCTCATTTTGAGAAGACTAATGAGGAAACCAGAAACAGGTGCAATATGCCACAGGATCTGAAAGAAGGAGTTGGGCGGCTAGCAATTAAGGTTACTAATGGAGTATCCAGCAGTTGGGACCGCATCCAATATTGGATATTATTAATAATAAATCATGATGTAAACATTGATATTAATGCTTGAGCTTGATTGATGGACTTTCCCAAAGCCAGGTATCGTTTTGGAAGCAGCTAGTGAAATTATTGTAACAGATACAGGAGCAGATATAGTATATCGCATCCTATACCACTAAAAGAAGTGGAGAAAATACCTTCTAAGTTAACCAGTTTTTCATTTTGTCAGGTCCCCGAGACCAGTGTAAACTGAAGCAGGGCCTCCCTTCTGACGGGCCTCCCTTCGCTCGACTTTGTTTCCAACGGTGTCCATAGCTGTAAAGTACGCAAGAGCAAGCCCCTCTTACTTATACTTTCTTAATCTAATCGTTAACGTTATTGCCCTTGCCGTATGATTCAAATTACACGATCAGAGTTTCTGTGTGTTCAACCAAATTTCATCTCCCCATTAACTCTGAGTAGCCAGGTCCAAGGGAAGCTGTACTCCAACGTAATCTTGTAGGTGTAAAATTGTACAGGCTACACTACCAAGCCTGTGAACATCATGAACAAAGTGCCATTTGTGCCTGGGAAAGGGCCCTCTCTGGAGGGAGGAATCAGCAAGCCCTCAGGGTTGTGGCCGTGTCCGTGCATAGAGATGGGAGGTTTATACGGGGAGCGGGTATAATGGTTGAGAGAGGGAGGTCAAGAGTTAACTACTATTTGTGAGGAGGGAACTGTATAAAGAAGATGAAACTGAAACAGAAATCAAACTGGATGGAGGCTCTAGCAACAAGGCTTGGGTAGATTTTGGGGTTAAAGTCTGAATCCCCAAGCTTCTAATCCCCAAACATCTCCTTCCTTGCACTGACTCACCCAGCCCCTTCCTGGGTGCCCTTCCTCCAACCCCCTCCCTTCGTCCTAATTACTCTCAGCGGCACCACCTCCCGCACCTTGGGATGCTTCTTGTGTCCCTCCTCGTCTCTCACTAACCTCCCCTCTCTTCCCTGCTGCTGCTGCTCTAACCTGCACACACCACCCCATGTTCCTGGCTCCCCAGAATTATTCTACTCTCCCTCCCTCCTCCACAGCTCTGTTCTCACCCTCAGCCAGGGGTCCTGAAATGGCAACTATTTAATAACTCTCCTATCAAAAGAGGACTCATCTGGACTGTCCACACTAATCCATAGCATTGATCACCAACCTATTTACTCCATTTAGAATTCTACAGGCGCCTATTTCCTCTTTACAATCAGGACAGCATGAAAGCTCAGTTATTAATGAGTTATTAATTATACGCCAATAGAGACATTCAATTGCAATTTTCAATGACTGACTGCACCAAAAAGGCAACATGTCCAAAAATTTATTAGTGGTGGGAGATGACAAGCAAAGCAGGGGGACAGGAAATTTGTTCAAAACTTTCAATGCATGAAAAAGGTATAAAGTTAATTACTACTCAGGTCTTTAGAGACCCCAACACCTCTAATCACTCCAGGGGATGAGGCTCCTTACCCAGAAGACCAACCGTCTCGTAGTTCTCTCTGCATGTATCTATTCCCTGTGAGTCTCTGAGCGGGGTCCAGTCAGAGCCCCCTCCTTCCCCTGGTGAAATCATCACCACCTCCTCCGAAAGTCACCTGGTCCCGAAGAGCCAGAGTCCAACGCCAGTTCTGCTGCCCCACTCACAAACCCCACATTTCCGTGGAACACAGCACCAGGGAAATGAAGCTCCAGGAGGCACGTGTTGAACAGAGTCCCACTCCACCCTTCCTAGAGCAGCCAGCGTGCATCAGAGGTGGAAAAGGAGAGAACCTTGTGTCTCCCAACTGACAGATGAGGCAGGGTCATATATTTTATCACATACCTACTTTAGCAGAGCTTGATACAGGAAGATGGGGCGTCTCTGGACTGCTGTGGCTCCTGTAGGAATCCCAAACCTCCTCCTCCCAACTAAAATATGTGGAAGAAAGGGGAAGCCAATAGTCAAGAAATATAAGTTAGATGTAGAATTGTAGAAAATTGTAAGGGAAGCTATCAGAAATCATATGAAAATAAGGGCATTTTTTAAAAGTATAACCATTAATCCTAACAATGGAAGGGTAAAATTAATAGATGGAAATGGCCAAATTAGTGAAAAATAAATGCAGAAGTAAAAAGTGTTCCAATAAATATTTCTCTCCCTGATGTTGGAGAAAAAAGATGATGTACCCACAGGATGTTAAACAGCAATCCTATTAAATTAGACATGTTTACAATCAGTGGGTCAGATTAAATTGTATCAAAGAGTTTCGAAAGATTGCTGGAGAGGTGTGGACTGTTAATGTTGATTTTCATTAGGACTTGGAACAACTGGGGGAAAATTCCAAGAAAGACTGGAATAAACGCTAAGTGCGTGCCAAATTAAATGTCTAAAAGAGATGATCGATGCTCATTACAAACCGAGTGGTTGTCTGACATCAATACTGGCAAGATAATGAGGCAGCGAATATGGATTTAATTAATAAAGAATTAAAGGAGAAAATAAATTAGTGCTTTATTAACAAAGGTTAGAACAACAGAGCCTATCAAACTAACTGGATATCCTTATTTGGATGAGATCAAAAAGTTTTGGTTGCAAATCAATAAATAAGTATGATGTAACATACCCCAACTTCTCCAGGCATATGACTTGGTTCAGCAAAATATTGAACTAGAAAACTAGGAAGATACAAAATACACACGCATATCATTAAATAAGATAAAAACTGTGACTGTAATGGAAACGTATCGGAGGGGATTTCTTTCTAG
>NW_027425451.1:15691-17513 GCF_003597395.2 Chelonoidis abingdonii
AGGCCTCATACCAGGCCTCTGATACCGAGGGTTTATGTCTCAGGGCCTCATCCTACTATAGCATCAACAGAGGTGCTGACCACAGTGGACCACTTTGGGGCTCAGGAAACAAGCACCGAGTGGTGGCATCACATCGTGCTGCACGTCTGGGATGATGAGCAGTGGCTGCAGAGCTTTTGGATGTGGAAAGCCACCGTCATGGGACCGTGTGATGAGCTCGCCCCAGCCCTGCAGTGCAAGGTCACGCGAATGCGAGCTGCCCTGCCATTGGAGAAGCACGTGGCAATTGCACTGTGGAAGCTGGCTACGCCAGACTCCTACCAATCGGTCGTTAACCAGTTCAGAGTGGGAAAGTCGACTGTTGGACACGTTTACAAGTGTGCAGAGCCATTTATTGCATCCTGCTGTGAAAGACTGAGCCTCTGGGAAATGTGCATGACAGTGTGGATGGCTTTGCACAAATGGGCTTCCCTAACTGTGGAGGGGATAGATGGCATGCATATTCCAATCCTTGCACCTGATTACCTAGCCACCGAGTACATTAATCACAAGGGGTATTTTTCTATGGTTTTCCAAGAACTTCTGGATGACTTCTGGATGACCGTGGGCATTTCACGGACATTAACACAGACTGATCCGGAAAGAGGCATGACACATGCATCTTTCAGAACACTGGTCTATTCAGGATGCTGAAAGCAGAGACTTTCTTCCTGGACCAGATCACTGTAGGGGAAGTCAAAATGCCCATTGTGATCCTGGAAAACCCTTCCTACCCCTTAATGCCATGGCTTAGGAAGCCATACACAGGGCATCTTGACAGCAGCAAGGAGGGGTTCAACAACAGGCTGAGCAAGTGCAGAATGACTGTTGTGTGCTTTTGGCCATTTAAAGGCCCGCTGGCACTGCCTATATGGAAGGCTGGACCTGGCCCATGACAATATTCCTATGCCAATAGCCATGTGCTCTACAACCCATAATATTTGTGAAGGGAACAGTGAAAGCTTCACTCAGGCTGGATGGCTGAGGCTGAGCACCTGGAGGCTGAATCTGAACATCCAGAGACCAAGGCTATCAGAGGGGCAGAGCGTGGGGCCATAAGGATCAGGGATGGCTCGAGGCAGCAATTTGAAGCTAAAAGCCACTAATATTTGTTGCTGTGCACAGGAGTGCAGTGCTTGTAATGCTAGGAGGTGATTGTGATTGGTGCAGACGATGCACTGTAAAGGTTTAAGAGAACTGCGTGTTTCTTTGCAAAGCTGTGTTTGCTTTCAACCCAAAACTATTATTTTATTAAAAGCGACCACCAGAAGAGAGAAAAAAACCCACCACATCAGCACTATGGGGGAAGGGAGGGTCCCATGAGGAGGTGGGGTCCCGGGATGGTTAAAGATTTGTGTATGTCTAGGTACCATATGCAACCTTAGACTCTGGAGTACAGTGCAGCAGGTACTGTACTTCAGCCGGAATAAACTACAGAGGGACGGGTGTTGAGTGCGCTGGGTACTGGGCGTTCGCAGGGCTGGACCGTGATAGGGCAGGAGTGGAATGCAGCGGGTACAGACTGGATCCAGGAGGTTAAGAGGGTGTTGGCGGTGTCTGGGTGGTGAATGGGGGAGGGCGGTTGCGGAGCTGCTTGGTTTGCAGCGCTAGTAGCGCGTGCAGCATGTCCGCTTGGCACTCCCTAAAGTTTAAAAGCCGCTCCATGGCTTCGTTCCCGTGCACCGAGTTCTCCTTTCGGTCCCTCTTCTCGCTGTCCGAACATGCCTTCAGTTCTCGTTTTTCAGCTGCAGAGTGCATCATGACCCCATGCAGAAAGTTCTCT
>NW_027425452.1:0-2168 GCF_003597395.2 Chelonoidis abingdonii
ACAAACACCTGCCAGGGATGGTCTGGATAATACTTAGTCCTGCCTTGAGTGCAGGGGACTGGACTAGATGACCTCTCAAGGTCCCTTCCAGTCCTACGATCCTACTCAGACCCAAGAACTTAGAAGCCGCTATTGTGGGTTGCATTCTGGTACCTTTCACCACTCCTGAGACATAAAAGTTATGAAAACCAGCCAGATCTTCTCACATAAGAATTCCATGGTGTAAGGGAACTCGCTGGTTGATGTAGGGACAGCACAGTGACCTTGCAGTCTTCAATATATGGGCTTGACAGGAGTCTGTTGGAAAAGGCAGAGGGTATGGCTTGAATGGGCTGTGCTTTAGCTATTTTGGGCTTCCGGATAGTCCTTTGAGGACAGCAAAAGCCTGGTACTAAGTTGGAATTGCTGCTGGGGCAGATATAGTGTATGCCAGGAGCCAAACTGGCCCCTCACAATCTGAGAATCCTGAGAGGCTCAGACTTGGATCTGGAACCTTTTAATGGAGCTAGAGGATTGGATCCAATAGGAAAGACCGGGAAACAGAAAAATGGAGCCTTTGAAGAAAAATGAATGAGATCAAGAGGCAGAACCCAGGTGGCAGAGCAAGATGAAAAACAACTAAATAATGGAAACTCAGAGTGAGAGACCAGGCCTGGAAACAGATACAGAGAGATCACTAAAAGCAGAGGGCAAACCATTAGAAGCAGAGAGCGGCAGAGTAGAGCAGAGCACTGAGATCAAAAGAAGTGCTTTGTAGCAATAGTAAGAAAAAGCAAACTTAAAAAATATGTCATGGAGAGATTCAATCCCAAGGTATTTGCTGAGATTTTTATTTCTCACAAAACAAGATAAAATATCTGAACTTAAAAAAAACTTGATTTCCTCAAAAAATTTCCAGAAAAATCCCAATGTTTTCTCAAGTGTAGGATGATTTTGTTCCACAAAATATTTGTTATTTTCTATGAAAGAGTCATGTTGTTTAAAGGTATATAATTGCTTGAAATGTGTACCATAGTTTGGGAAATAGAAGTTGATTAAAAGGGGATTATGGACACATTCTATATGTAGTAAAAAATATACATTAACTGCCATGTTTTGAAGAGTTCAGGGCCAGATTTTCATGTTCAGCATCTATAACTGGATCACAGTTTTCAGAAGAGCTCAACTCCCATTTAGGCACATTTTCAAAGGATTCAAAATGCTGAGCACTTTTGAAAATCTGGCCTGAAAGGTTTTATCCTGGGAGTGTACAGCAGTCATTGAGGTAAATCAGGGGTACTCAGCGTTTCACAGGATCAAGCCCTCACATGAGCATGGGCTACTGCTGAGTTTTAACCCATACTTGGACACTATCTCTCTCTGTAGGTTTGGTCAGGTCACTTTAACCTCTCCCTCCGTTTTCCTTTCTGTAAATCAGGTCTAATGCTCAATGCCTTTTTCACCGTCCTTCTGTTTATATGACTGTGGTGCCTGATGTTTCCCTTACAGGATTTGTCTTGACTAAGATAAAAGGTGGGTTTGGGTTTTTTTTTTTTAAAACTTCAGCTAGCACTGTCCAAAAACCAGCTTTTCATCCTAGTCACGGCAAACCCACAGTGAAGATCAGAAATCACAGCTGGTGAGGGAGGAAAAAGACCAGTGTAACTGTTCAGTCCATCCTCCTGGAAAGGGAGGGTATGTGCCCCTGATAGAGGTCACAGTGATGCCGGATATTAAAGTGATTTAAAATTGTATTAAAGTTAATGTTTAAAATTAAATATACACAAGTTAAGAAGGAAGGTACTGTACATCTGGGGTCAGGCCTGAGTTATGAGGGATTACAAGTATCAGTTACAAGGCTCACAAGATACATACATACCACATAACCAGCATAGACCCAGATTGGGGTGCGGGAGTTTTTAAAGCGTCAGTGGCTAAGTGGGCTCAGGTACGCCACCCATGGAATGTATTAAGAGTCCCAGGCAGTATCAGTGTAGCGATATAAATGTTTATTAGAGAATATTTAAATAAAGATGATACACAGAGTTTGATGCGTCAGTTATTAGTCATCGGGGGTAACATACAGAGTATAGGGGACGCTGGTATTTGGTTATTGGTTAGCATATAATATATACAGTCTGTAATGTCCCCAATGCGGGGTGTACGGTGGGTGGGGTCAAGATACAGTA
>NW_027425452.1:5828-7129 GCF_003597395.2 Chelonoidis abingdonii
TTGGCTGCTGGGGTCTCTGGGAAGGGGTGGGGGAAGGAACTCACCTGTAGGGTGACCAGATGTCCTGATTTTATAGGGACAGTCCCAATTTTGGGGTCTTTTTCTTATATAGGCTCCTATTCCCCCCCGCCCCTGTCCCGATTTTTCACATTTGCTGTCTGGTCACCTTAGGTGGGGATAACTGGTACCTATATAAGACAAAGCCATGGTCTGTTGGGCTGGCGGTGGTGCCCATTGGTCTGTGATCAGATCTGAGGATTTGCTGCTGCTGTTGCCACTCTGCACCCCAAGAGGTGGATTTTGGGGTCCTGCAGTTTTCCACCTATCTCCTCCTCTACTGCAGCTGTTGGACCAGCAGGCTGGGGGGTGAGCCAAGCATGAAAGCAGTACTGCGTTGCCATTTAGATTGCCATTTAACAAATTTGTTTGCCAAAAATGCTTGCTAACAATCCTGAATTCAATTTCAATATTTTTTTTAAAAAAATCAGTATCTTAGCCAAAAACACAGAAAATTAAGTTGTTGACAATTATTTGTGACAAGTTTGGTATGGGGAAGGGAGTGGGCCAGTTTTCATCAGAGAAACAAAAAATGTTGACTGGCTTTCCTACAGCCCTGTTACTGCTAAATAGAGCCCTCCAACAACTGTAATATGCTCATCTCCTTACTAGTTTATAGAGCAGGGATCAGCAACCTATGGCACATGTGCCAAAGGTGGCAAGTGAGCTGATTTTTGATGGCACACTGTGGTGGGCTGAGCAGCTCAGCCCGCCGCTGCCCTGGGGTTCCGGTTGCTGCCCCATTGCCACCCGGGGTCCTGGACACCAGCCCCACTCTGTGCCTGCTGCTGGCCTGGGGACCCCCAAGGAACCCCAGGCTGGCAGCGGGCTGAGCAAGCTGGTGGCTGAGACCCCGGCTAAGCCACTCAACCCGCTGTCGGCCTGGGGTTCCATTCACTCAGCTGGTAGCGGGCTGAGCAGGACTAAATTCAACAAAATAGGAAAACAAGAGCAACTAATGACAAAGTGCAAGAACCTAGAGCAGTGGTCCGCAACCTTTTTTGTCTGGCGGGTGCCAGACGAAGGACTGTGGCAGTGGACGAGCATCCGCCGAAATGTCACCGAAGTTCAGTGGCATTTTGGCGGATGCTTGTCTGCCGGCCAGTATGCAGGTGCACTGAGAGCCTCCTGAAGCACAGTGATCATTTTGATTTAAATGAACTTGAACTGTATGAAGAATTGAGGACACTGTCATCAATGCTGCCACATGCAAAATCGATGATGGACATTGTACAGTTTACTCA
>NW_027425453.1:0-8661 GCF_003597395.2 Chelonoidis abingdonii
CCCCCAACCTTCACTGTGCAATGTGCCTACGATCTACCATGCACCGTCCAGTGCTTCCACTATCACTGCCCCCAACCTTCACTGTGCAATGTGCCCATAATCCCCACTATTCACTGCCCATCATCCACCATGCACCCTCCAGTGCATTCACCATCACTGCTCCCATCTTTCACTGTGTAATGGGCTGCTCACCATTGTCCATTACTCACTGCCCACCATTGGCCAAGCCCAGCGCAGTGTGTCCCCTCCCGCACCCTCACTGTCCAGTATCCACAGCCCAACATCGCCGGTGTCTGCTATGATCCGTCCATCCACCCCATGTCCCACAGGCTCCGCTTTTCACCCACGCTCCTCTCCTCCCGGGCAAGCCTGCCAGTCCCACAGGGGCAAGTACGCGCGGGACATCAGGCTCCCCGGGGCGGGGGAGGTCACCCGGGGCCTGTGCCCGGAGACGCTCGGTGGCAGGGCGAGACCTGCCCGCGCTGGGGGAAGCTGCTTGGGGGCAGGGGACGCCAGGCAGCCCGGCGCCTTCCGCTGAGCTCGCCCGCCCCTCGTTACCCCGCCGCCTCAGGCAGGCGGGAAGGGAGGGAGCCGCGGGCGGCGTCTCGCGCGAGGGGCAAGAAAAGACCCTTGGAGGAGGCAGGACCCAGCCAGTGCCCCCGAAGGCGCGCACGGGTCTGGGAGAGCCCCGCCTGGCCGGGCTGGGGGCGCAGCGGGAGGGGTCCTTTCCGCCGAGTCAGCCGCAGCTTATGGAGTCCCCGCACCTGGCGCAAACCCTCCGCTTCCTCTGCTCCGCTTCTCCCGGCGCTTTCCTTCCCACCCCCTGCTACTCACTGCGCTTCCGTCCTGCTTCCCGCTCCCTGCCGCCCTCTCCCACTACACCCCTCCCCCCAGCTCCTGCTCTGCTTCCCTTCCCTCTACTCCCGCACCCCAGCTCCCGCTCCCCTTCGCCTCCCCTTCCCCTCTCCCCCCAGCCTGCTCTGCTTCCCTTCCCTCTCCTCCCCCACCCCAGCTCCCTCTCCCTTTCCCTTCCCCTCTCCCCCCAGTGCTGCTCTGCTTCACTTCCCTCTCCTCCCCCACCCCAGCTCCTGCTCTCCTTCCCTTCCCTCTCCTCCCGCACCTCAGCTCCTGCTCCCTTTCCCCTCTCTCCCCTTCAGCTCCTGCTGTCCTTCCCCTCCCTCTCCTCCCCCACCCCAGCTCCCTCTCCCCTCCCCTCTCCCACCTCAGCTCCTGCTCCCTTTCCCCCAGTCCTACCCAAACGGATAGCAAGCCCTGGTGCCAACGTGGGTTTTAAGTCCAAGGCAATCACAGCCCTCTCCCCTTCCTTCCCCAGCATAGGACAGAGTAGACACCAGCCCACCTGCCTACATGCACTCGCCCCTTGAGCCCACCCTCCTGCCAGAGGCGGCAGCTATGAACACCTTGGCTGTTGCCAGCAGAGCCACTAAGTTCCCATAGCACTGTTCACTGCCGCCAGACCCTGAGGGGGTACTGGAGCCTGATCTGACTGATCTCTCTTGGGCTTTCAGCAGCCTGCTCTCCGCCCTACAACTGAAGAGGTGTTTCATCCTTCTGAAGCCCAAAGGCCAAGCACCCTCCTTGACAACAGCTGTTGTACATCCCATGCCACGGCCCTGTGGCTGCCCCTCAGCTCACTCCTAGTCTCCAGGAAAGGTTGCCCATGTCAAGCCAGGGCCTAGCTCTCTGTATGAGACAGCCCAGAGCACTGACCCACAGCCATGGAGCCCACCCTGCTCAGGGGTTTGCGCCACACACCCTCAGCCCCATTTAGTTACACTCACCAGTCTTCATCGAGCGGAGCCTGTCGCCAGCAGGATGCGCGTCAAATGGAGAAAGGTCAAAATCCGTCACCACGTCTGATGGGAGAGAAGGAGAGCAAGGTTCAATTCCATACAGAACGTTGGCTCTCGGCTCCCAGGCCGCGGTACATCTGCTGCAGCACGGCTCACTTGCCTCTGCCCTACAACAGCCTCTACCACCTTCCCAGAGCACCACTTGCTCTTGCAGCAGCAATGGACAACCTCCACTGGCTTAGCAGTTTCCATTTCCACGAAGCATGGATATCAGATGCTCATTGGAGCCCCAACTGCTGAGCTATGCATCTCAGGAGGCGAGTGGCTTCTATTTCAACCCTGCTAACCCGTGTGTGATGCTTCCTTTCCCTTCTGCTGCACCGACGCTACAGCCTGTCCCACGTGTCCTGCCAAGGGACAGGGAGAACTGGCTCAGTGCCCTTTCTGCTTTGTTAGGGACAGCCTCAAAAAGGCCTGACCAGAGGTTGTGGGTGATTGGTTCATAAAAAATTCCAGTTTTCTTGGAAGATGTTGACAAACCTGAAGGAGTAGGGAGACAGCTACTCAAATCAAATGTCTGAGTTAGCTAAGGCAGGAAAGTATTTTGATGTGAAGCATCCAGCCATCCTACCTGAAGCCAGAAGAGCTCCCATCATGCCCCAGGAAGCAGGACTCAGCTTCCTGGGTTTGAGCTGTACACCCCGTAATAGGAGCAAACCTGCTTCTTTACACACCACACTCAGCCTCTGTACCCATCAAAGTGCTCAGGCCCCAGTGGAATTTCCATTGCTGGCCTCCTACAAGAGAGGCAGTGTAATGCTTGCTAACTAAGGGGTACACTTCGTGTGAAACATCTGCAGGAGCCCTCATTACGTCAGCCAGACAGCATCCAGCCCAGACAGCAGCAAGGCAGCACGCAGATGCACAGCTCTGTCAGTCACAACTACTGCGGCGTGAGGCCTACTTGCTGAAGCGACGCCACTGGTAACAAAATACCCCTTTGTGATTCCTGGTTTGGCATGCGGGCCACTGAAAGCACTCCTTGTAACTCATCTGCAGGGACCTGGGGGAGGGAGGCTGGCACAGTAATTAAACAGTCCTCTGCTGCATCTGGCACACTCAAGAAAGTAGGTCTGCGTACTTTTCTATTGTACAAAACGATGAGATACAGGCCCATAAAGCATTAAAAAACACAACTACACACTCCTCGGCTCCAATTATCTGCTGCATAATACCCGAAAAATTCTCTGGTTGGAGCAGGCAGCTGTGCTGAGACAGGCCAGCAGGCTGCCCAGGTGCTGCCCTGCAATCCCACTAAGCAGTCAAGTACTCTTACACGCTCTTTCCTAGCATCTCAGTGATTGGGATAGTGGGGACAAAGTGCCAGCTCTTTTCCAAAGGGCCACTGACAGAGATCCAGCCATTTCTTGGCTGTAAGAAACTCATGCAGGACATGGAGGTGGCCCATAGCTAATGGATTAGCAGTAGGCAAGAGAGACTCACTGCTATGTCACCAGTTCAAAATCTGCACCAGTCATTAATCACAGAAACTCCCTGCCTCCAGTGGCTGACCAGTGAAACGCATATGGTGCTCTCAGTCCGTGTTCAGCATAAGGAATGTCCTCACAAACCTGCCCCTTCCTGGAAGTGTCAGAGAGGCCTTTGAGACTGCTTGGCTCCCACCCACTAGTGCTGGTTCCTTATTTGATATGTTTTGGTCTGGCGAGCTCACCTGAATGGCAGCACAGCTGGGACACAGCCCTCTTCCCTCCGTCCTGGCTCCCAGCGGCAACAATGCCGCACACCTGAAAGACAACATAGTCAGAGCTGCCCACCAGCCACATGGCCGCCCCTTGCTGAAAACCATCCTGCTTGCCAGGAGTGCCAACATGCCACACACGCCATCCCAAAAGCAAAGCCATGCCTGACGCCAGCTAGCTGGGACTCCCATCTCCTGCAGGGTTGGGTTCCATCCCCGCAGCATGTTCACAGGGAGACTCGGGTTTGAAACAAACAATGTATCACATAGTCACAGATGACACCCAAGAGCTGAGGGCAAGCACGTCTGAGCTCCCCCCCAGCCTATTGCTGGAGAGTGCCTGGACCAATCATTAGCAGAGCACACCACGAAGGGAGTTTTGCTGGCTTTGTACTGGCCTGGTCTGAAGCACAGAGCGCTACTGGGGAGATAACAGTCACAGGGTTCACATAGCACACTCCAGTAACGGTCCATTATTGCCAAGTAATGACTGAGATCACAGTCACCCCTTTCCAGATACCTCAGAGGATCCCAGGAACCAAAAGCAAAGCCAGGCCAGTACCCAGATGGGGCAGCTGCCAAACCAGCCTGGAGGATGTGGTACCGTCCTCCTTGTACGCATGGTACAGCTGGGGGACATGGTATCACCATGCTCCCGGAGACATTGTGCCAAATCAATGCCCCACAGGGCATACGGGGCGATGTGTTGCTAGAGCCATCTTCCCATGAGGCAGGGCCCTGAACACCGAGGTTCGTTATATGTCGTCTTTAAGGAAGATAAGTAATCACATGGTCTGTTGTAACCAGCCTCCCTGCCTCTGCTTTCACCTATTGTGCCCCATACTGTTGGTGTTTCTAACTCACTACAGTCCAGTTATTAGTCTGGAACAGGGGTCCCTAACACGGCGCCCGCCGGGGCACTAAAGTGCACCCACATACTGGCTGGGGGACAAGCATCCGCCGAAATTCGGTGGCACTTCAGCAGCGATGCCTCTGGATGATGCTGCTTGCAACCAAACAACAGCATCACTCCCAGAGGCGTCCCCAGCGAAATTCAGCAGCATTTCGGCAGCAATGACCTCGGAGGACACCGCTGTTGCGGCATTTCAGCAGATGCTCGTCTGCCGCTACGGTTCTCCGTGGCTAGTCGTCTGGCACCTGCCAGATGAAAAAGGTGGGGACCACTGGTCTGGAGCCTTTAGAGGGTTAAAAGACTCAGGTTCTAGTCCCTGCATGCACATGCCCTCTGTGCCTCAGTTTCCCCACTTATAGACTCAGACTCATAGGTCAGAAGGGACCAATATGATCATCTAGTCTGACCTCCTGCACAAGGCAGGCACAAAACCCTACCCATACACATTTAATAACAACCCCGAACCATGACTGAGTTATAATAATCGTCAAAATTGAGATTTGAAGACC
Source organism: Chelonoidis abingdonii (assembly GCF_003597395.2). Taxonomy (NCBI): domain Eukaryota; kingdom Metazoa; phylum Chordata; order Testudines; family Testudinidae; genus Chelonoidis; species Chelonoidis abingdonii. The sequence continues at coordinate 4,996 of NW_027425453.1, forward strand.
TCAGGCTGCAGGAATCCACCAGCAGCGATCCCATGCCCACGCTGCAGAGGAAGGCGAAAACCTCCAGGCCTCTGCCAATCCGCCCTGAGGAAAAAATTCCTCCCAAGACCCCCCAAATATGGCGATCAGCTAAACCCTGAGCATGTGGGCAAGACTCACCAGCCAGCACCCAAGAAAGAATTCTCTGCAGTAACTCAGTTCCCATCCCATCCAACATCTCCTCACAGACCATCGAGCAGACTTATCTGCCGATTATCCAATGGGGATAACGTTTCCTTTCTCATGATCTTGTCTAAATAGAAAGTAAACTCTTCAGGGGAGGGCCTGGCTGTGTGTTTGCACAGCACCTAGCACAACAGGGCCCCAATGACTATAGGGTTAATGGGCACACAGATCTGAGTCACCCTTTTCTGCCAAGGCTCCACTGCAGCCCACCCAGCTCCTTACCTGCTGAGTCAGCATTAAACGCTATCAAGTGGCAGCTGGACTTGATGTGGTTCCCGCAGGAGGTGGTGGAGCCGGCTCGGACATCCCTGATCCAGGCCTGGAATCCAGAGGAGAAATCTGTATTAGGAAAGGCCTGCCCTGAGTGGGCTGCAGAGAAGGAAGAGGAGAGAAGCAACCATGTAGCCAGATCTCCCATGCATCCAAGGAAGAAACACAGCACTTCATCTGCCCACAATCACATAGCTGTGCCCCCGTCTCCCCGAGCCATTGCTTGCCCCAGGGGGTTACTTGCAGCATCCTTCTCCCTTGCTCTATTTCTAGCAGTGCTGGGCTCCCTCTGAGACTGCAGGCTAGTTCTGTGGAGCAGCTACTCGCCCTGCCCAGTCTTCCCGGCCAGCCCCAGGGGGCTCCCAGCAGGCTTGCCTGGACACACCCCGGAGCACAGACAAGGAAGGCAGTGCAGAGCATGGGGATTCTCAGACTGTCACTGAGGGTGCAGATGGCAAACAGCCCCCTCCCCCCGAACAAGGTTTCCCCTGTCAGGGCGAGGAAAGATCAGTGGGGTTCCCCATTCCCCAATACTCCACAGCTCACTCCCTATCTCCCCTCCACCCCTGCTCCCACAAGCCCAGAGATACAGACAAGTCATTCCAGGGCTGGCTCTCAAGGAATCCTGTCCAGTGGTTATTTGCCACTCCCAGACCCTTCCCCTCTCGCTCAGATTGGGGAGCACCCACCTGGCAAGCCAGCCCTGCTCTGGGCCTGCCTGCACTAAGTTACCCCAGAGGCTGTCAGTCCTTGAATCCTGCCCTGATGGCTCATACAGAACAGCCCTTATCCAGGGCTCTAGGAGCAGAAACACAATCTCCTCCTCCCTCCACACCCCCATGGTAGAGGAGTCTCACAGCACACTTTGATGGGCCCCCACCCAGGCACTATCTGACAAGGGAGTGCATGTGGTGTGTAGACATATCTCAGTTCACAGCCAAGGATGCCTCACTGAGAACTCCCTGCTACCGGCCAGGATACAGCAAACCTCAGCTGACATCAGTCCTGGCATCACAAGAGTTGCTCCCCAGCAGTCAGGGTCCGCTGAAGACTTGCAGCTTTGTACGGGCAAATCTAAAACCTGACATGTCACCTGGTAAGTGACTGCACCTGGACTCTGGGATCAGCATTGCCAAGGGCTCTGCCTACATTGCAAACAAGAGGTGTGACCTTATCTCAGGTTAGCTTAGCTGCTGTTGTAGCCAGGAAGGACACAGTCCCATGGCTTTTAATTGGGTTAGGATCCGGAGTTAAAAACCTGTAAGGGAGTCTGAGGTGGAATTTAAGCATTAAGAACACACCTTTTATTTGCAGCACGGACATACCCTATGAAACACACTCTGCACTCGCTGCACTTCCTGGCTGGCCTGAAAGCATGACCCACAGCAGGAATCTAACTTCAATATGGTCCAGGACTGGGCCACTGGGACTAGGTCTTTTTAACATGTGCATCCGTGCTCATCGCTCCTAGCTGGAACAGTCTGAAGAAGCCGAGAGCCAAAGCAGCTTCCCTGGAGCTGACCCTCATTACCGGCAATGGACAAAGTCCCGCAAACAAGAGAGAGTCATGTTTCTCCATTGCTTCCTCTAGTCTAGAAAGACCCAGTCTTCTTGGGGCTAAGCACCCGCCTCCGAGCCCCAAGCCCAGCTTAATCACTGTAGCACAGGGCAGCATCTGCACCCAGGCTCCGAACAATCCCCTTCACCCCACAGCCTCCACACCCCCCCATGTGAAGCCATCCCCAGCAGCACCTCAGTCCACACCCAGCCTCCTCAAAGGCCAGCTTCAGGGCCCAGACTCTCTTGGTCCTTGCCCTGATTTTCAAGCACATGCCCAAGAAAATTTTAGCAGAAATTGCGAAGAGTTTTCACCATCCACAACAGCACCATGAAAGACTCAACTTTCTCTGGGGCAGGAGGTCTTGGCAGAGACAAGCATGGAGAGGGTTAGTGCGACCAGCAATTTACACGGTGAGCATTTAGCAGGGAAACCGACAGATGAGAAATGGGCAGCACCATTCTGACCATCTTCCTCTTTAATCCCCAGGCCAACGCCAGGACGTAGCCCCTTTCTGACAGCTGCAGATTAACAGTTAACGCCATGCAAGAAACGGGGCCTAGAGTAGCACCACGTTGTTTTCGAGCACTAGCCATTGGAGACAGCTGCTGCCCACTAACCCTGGGCAGAACCAAACAGGGACAGAGAGGGATAATGGGAACCAGAGAGCCCTGCTGTAAGTCTGTTCTCATGAACTACCAGGGCTACGAATCATCTGTCAAACACCATTGAAAAGATGTGATCGCTAATGGCATGCAGCCCTGATTTGTAGCCCTGGTAGGTCAACTTTCACTAGACCTTTGGACTAGCAATGCTTTCGTGGCACTGGTCCAAGGCCTAATATAGCAGGTCTGGAACTATGGCTCAATGTAATTTCTAGTCCTTGAACTCCCAAACTCTAAACAGTTTGAGGCAGCTCAATCAATTCAGACTCTAAGGTACTGGTTTAAACCCCTTTGGAGTTTGGTGCTCAGCAACAAAATGCTGTTGTGTTGGTTCTGAACTGATGTCAGTAGATTGCTTCTGTTTGGCACAATTCCTGTCTGAGACAGGTCAGAGGAAAGGGACTTAATTGAGATCATCCTAAAACACTTAGGAGTTATTTTTGTTGCCGGACACTAACTTGGTAGGGCACTTCCACGTCCGGTTTCAGCTGGAAATTAATGCTCCGGATGAGGCAAACACACGTGCTTTTAAGTAGCCATCAGGATGAGAAGCTGAAAACTACCAACATTCTAAGGGTTAAGTCCAACTCTAGAGTAGAGGTTACTAACAGTTTATGACTGCCTATGCAAAGGATTTCTACCCACTCAGCGGCTACTGGCAGCTTCATAACTTGGCTTGTGCATGCCCAGAGTTACTAAGACAACAGCCTTGGCAAGCTACAAGGTTTGCTTTTCTTTCTGATTGATCCAAAATTGCCATCGTTTTAGACTGCTGTAGCCCCCGCCCATTTTACAGACAATTTGTTAACACAGCCCTGCAATCTAGGGCCAGGTCTACACTACGAGATTAAATCGATTTTAGATACGCAATTTCAGCTACGAGAATAGCGTAGCTGAAATCGAATATCTAAAATCGATTTACTCACCTGTCTTCACCGCGCGGGATCG
>NW_027425454.1:0-3329 GCF_003597395.2 Chelonoidis abingdonii
AGGATACCCCTTCTGGGGAGGGATGCCAGGTACTAGGAAGAGTCAGGTAATAGTAATGGAGGATTTGATTATTACAAATATAGGTTGCTGGATTTGTGATGACCAGGAGAACTGTGTGTTAAATTGCCTGTCAGGTAAGCGGGTTACAGATTTCATGAGATACCTAGATTATTAAAAAGGACACTCACAAGGGTGAAATGCCTGCAAACTGCATAGAAACTGTTTAAAAACAACACCATGATACAGGCTCAAACTAAATAAAAACAAAACAAAACAGGAAGAGGAATCAAAAATGTCACCATAGCAAAACAGCATCTTTTAAAAATTGCAAGTCAGATCCTAATGAGGAAAACAGAAAGGAGCATGTACTCCAGCAAGTCAAGTGTAAAAGTATAATTAGGCAGGACAAGAAAGATTTAAGGACGCAAAATCTAAAGCTAAATAAATAAATAAATAAATACACCAAATGCAGGAAGTCTACAAAATTGTGCAGTGGGGCCACTGCACAATCAAGATGCTAAATGAGCCCTCAAGGAAGACAGGGATGGAAGCTAAATGAATTATTTGCATTGGTCTTCACTGCTGATGATATGGGGGAGATCCCCCACACCTGAGCCATTCTCTCCAGGTGACAAATTTTTAGGAACTTTTTCAGATTGAGGTGTCATGCAAGAGGTGGATCTACACCTTAAGGTCTGATTTTTAGTGACATTCAACTCTTAGTATTTCAACAAACTTCAACAGGAGCAGCAGGAGCTTGGCACCTATCAAACATATCTTATACAGTGGCGGAGTCAAGTGACCTTAGTCAGGATTAGGGCCCTGTTGTGAATGCTACTGTTCAAAGAGAAGGTGGACTTGGACTCAGCCTGCAGCAGAAACAGTGGGGGAAAAAAAACCACAAACACAAATTGTCACGTCTACACTACGCACGAAAATCTATTTTAGATACGCAATTTCAGCTACGAGAATAGCGTAGCTGAAATCGAATATCTAAAATCGATTTACTTACCCGTCTTCACCGCGCGAGATCGATGTGCGCGGCTCGCCATGTCGATTCCGGAACTCCGTTTGTTTTGGTGGAGTTCCGGAATCGATCTAAGTGCGCTCTGGGATCGATATATCCCGTCCAGATCAGACGCGACATATCAATCCCCGAGCAATCGATTTTAACGCGCCGATACGGCGCGTAGTCTAGACGGGGTGAAAGAGTTTCACAATTCCAATGACTGCCCTTCCTTCCCTGTGCAATGGCTGCCTTGAGAGTAGGAGACAGCAGGTGGATGTAGCAGCTGAAGACACTAGCAGAAATTGGAGGAGAAGAACTGTGTGTGTGGGAGAGGAGAGGGGGAATTAATAGACTCGTCTCTTATTACAGAAGTGCTTCCTAGGTGGGGAGTAAATCTGGAGAGCAGACTGGCTAGTCACGCTCTTTAAAATACCTGCCTGGCTTCTCATCTTCCTGTGAACACGAGAAGCCACCTGAACAGAGATCCTATTCCTTTATCCCACAACACAAATAGTGCAGAAGCACCAGGGGATTTTCTGGAAAGCAGAGAAATGAATTGCAGGGAGGAAGAGAAACAGAAGAAAGGGAAAACTGCGAAGGGGAAGAGAAAGGAGAGAGACACCCCACATTAGTAGCCATTTCTGAAAATTTAGATCTAAATGATTTGTCCAAAGTAACAACTCAATGTCCTATACTTAATCTACTACACCACAGTGGCTCTTAGGTAAGTCACTTAACATGGGACCCTCAATGTTCTCATCTGTAGTGTGGATAGCTATACTTCCCTATAACCACTTGCAATGAGGCCTTCCCTTGCCCTTGCAACAAATCAGCCCAGACCCCTTCTGAGTACAACCATCAGTGCTTTTTATTTTCAGTGCTAGCTCCCACCATCTTCTATTTACAGTCTGCTCCAAACCAGCAACCTGGGGGACAGCTAGCTTCTTCAGCCAGTAGGGATGCACAACCTTTGGTAGCTGTGGCTGCTCCTCTCTCCCACCTTTTCCAGCCAGTCTTCTATAGCCCCCTGGCTAATGAGGCCTGCAGGTGCTACTCTTCTAGTAATTTGGTGTGGTCTACTCAGGCAGCCCCAATTAATACTTCTTAATTGGAGCTGGGCTAACAGGGGCCTGCCTCAGGACCTCCTGGCCAGCACCCCGTTACACTGCTATATGAAAATGCAAAATATTTTTTAGGTCACTCAGTGAAAGAGGCAGGATTTAGCCCTACATTAATACTGCTGTTATGAAGTACAGTTCAAGTGTTGTAAGTATCCAAACATAGTTTTATTTATTAGTATTGTCATTATCATGTTTAGTTAGACCTAATTAGCCTGTAGCAGATCTGGGCAAGATGAAATAGGATATCACTTGCCCTCTTTGAATATGTCCATACAGCATCTTGCATGCATTATACTGAGTTTAAATAACATTATCTAGGCCTACATTATAATAGGTTATATAACAATATACATGTGTATTCTAACAAGTGGCTATAAAATTACCTATATCTTGTTATACTGATAATGGTCTATGCCTTACATTGCCTTTGCTTAAATGTCATACAAATAGCTTCCAAGGAGATTTTCAAACTTTAACAGGCTGTACAGAATATAGATTTTTGGAATTTTTTACTCACTACTGGAATGCCGCTGTCTCTAGGGAGAAAAATGCACTAACTGTTTACAGAGACCATGGCAAACTGCACAGAGCAACTGCAGCATCTTATGTCAGCAAGGAAAGGAGAATGCTGAGTCTTACTGGAACTGCAAGCAGAATTTAGGCACAATGAGCACAAGGTAAATACCAAACTTAGATTTTGGCCAGGCAACCCTGATCAGCATCCCTAACTCTTGTGAAAGATGCCAAAAGATATTCAACCATCATAAGTGCTTAGGAACTTGGGTTCTGTTTCATCCAAAAAGCAGCAGCACAGTGCCTCCTCATAACAGTATGATGGGGATTTGGGATCCACCTCTTGAAACACCACAATCTGCAGCACTAGGAGATCCTCTAGAACTCTCCCATTAAAGTATAATGGCCTACCACAGTGATTCTCAACTCAGGGAGCAGGGTAGTTGATCGTGCTAGTCCAGGTGCTTGTGGTGAAGAGGAATACGATGCAGAGAAGAGAGCTGAGGGAGTGGGAAGATGATTTTCGCTTCCCCCCATCTTCTTCCTCCCACCAATTCCCTGGTGAGCTGCAGACTCAATCCCCTTGAGCCCCAACTAGGAAAAAAATCCAACAAGTTTTAAAAAGAAAGCTTTATATAAAAAGAAAGAAAAAGACATAAAAATGGTCTCTGTATCAAGGTGACAAT
>NW_027425455.1:0-5798 GCF_003597395.2 Chelonoidis abingdonii
TCATGGACAAACTTCTCTGCTGGGCCTCCCCTTAATTATCGGGGGGTGAACCCCAAATGTTCCCAGTGATGTGCAAGTTCTTCAGGGGTCCCCCAAGTCCTTTCCAGGCTGACGATGTCTTTCTGAGCGCCCCGGTCCATGCAGTGTGGGTCCCTGCAAAGCATGCTATTGCAGCCGCCCTAGGGGTGGGAATTCTGGCTCTTCTGGGATCTATGAGAAAAAGATCTCCTGGCTCCTATGTTCGAGCCATTCGTCTTGATCCCCCCTGGGCTGCGTCTGTCTGTCCCTGGCAGAGACGGATGAGTGCAAGCTGAACCACAATTCTGTGGCCATGGAGAAGTGTCATGAGATTTGTCCGGCTACAGCTGCATCTGCTACCCGGGCTACGCTGGCATGCCCCAGCGCAGGTTCTGCACAGGTAACATTGCTGCCTTGCCCTTGTTTGTGATGTGTGACACATGCACGAGGGACAGGCATGTGCATGGCTGGAGGTGTGGGGGGCACGTCACGGCCCCCCACTGCATTCATGGAAGGTGTCAGCGCCCTGGAGATCACAAGCCTCGATATGATTGGAGTGACCCCGGGTATGTCTACATATGTAGATCTGTGATGCCCCCACTAGCCGTATGCAAGGGTGCGACAACGCGTGTGCGTGCCACAACAGGCGTTGCAACAGCCGCCACAGCTGCACACAGTGTGTGACATGACCAACACGCTGTTACAGTAGGTGTGTGACCCACCCGCAGATTCGGCCTGTGGAAGTCAGAGACCACCACTCTGCTTGTGCACGCTGGGCCTGGTTGTTAGCCTGCAACACTCAACAACTACACATGCAAAGCCTGTGACCCGGCCCTGAAATACACATGTGCAGGGCTGACAGGCGGTGTGTCCCGGCATGGTAGGGTCAGTCATTCTTTCTTCCTTCCCGCCCCCCTCCTGCCACAGACGTGAACGAGTGTGAGGCGGAGCCGTGTCATCGGCAAGGGCGTACTGCATGACACGGGCGGCTCCTACAACTGCCACTGCAACCGGGGGGTACCAGCTGAAGGTGCACAAGGGCGTGCGCTCCTGTGTGGTGTACACCCAGAGGCGGGGCTGGGTGGGCTGCTGGGAAACGGGGCATGGAGAAAGGGGGGCTTGGGATGGAAAGGGGTGGAGGGATGGGTGGGGGCAAGGGGACCTGGAGGATGGGACAAGGGGGGCTGGGGGAAGGAGGGCTGGGTGATGGGAAGGAGCTAGGGGATGGGAAGGAGGCATGAGGTGGATAGGGATGTGGGGGGGGAGGGTGGTGATCGGTAAAGTCCTATCCCCTTCCCTACCTGTTCACACCCACTCTCCGACAAGACATGATGACATGCTCCAAGCCCCAATCTGTGGGACGGGGGAGCCTGTGTCAACTACCCTGGGCACTACAAGTGATGAATGCCACCCGGTACCGTCTCAACTTCCGCCAGCCCTCTGTGAAGGTAAGGCTGGCTGGGCTGAGAGGGAGGAGAAGAGCCCAATAGCCTGGGCGGCAGAGACCCTACAATACAAACCAGCAGCCCGAGAGATTCTATACAATGGATGTGTCAGCCTGACAGTAGTGAAAGCTAGAAATTTCCAAGACCCAACAGAAACAAACAGGTGCACACAGCCCCAGAGTTACTGAGGAGGACCCTACGATAACAAACCAGTGCCCCGAGAAACCCTACAATAGCAAACTAATGTCTAGGCCCAGGCTTGCACGAGACCTCAGAACAAGAAGACAGCGCGCCGGAGCAACCCTCCTCAGAACAACCTGGTCAAGTAAGATTGTCAGAGACTCTACAATAACAACCAACTCCCTGCTTGCCAGAGGCCTCGCTGAGTCCTCAAGGCCCTCCCTGTGCTCTGCCCTTGTGGGGTCCCCCAAAGGCCCTCACCCTTCATCTTTTCTCCCTGCAACATTGATGAATGCCTGGACACAGGCACCTGCCCTCGCGGGAAGTTGGAGAAACGGCCAGGCACCTACAAATGCCGCCCCTGCCCTCCGGGGCCGGGGCCAGCATGGGATTTGCTATGGTAAGCGCTGGCTACAGAACCCAGGAGTCCTGGCCCTAGCCCTTGCTCTAACCCAGTAGGTTCCACCCTACTCCAGAGCTTGGGGACAGAACTAAGAAGTCCTGGCTCCCAGCCCCCAACTCCAATCAGTAAACCGTCCTCCCTCCTTGTGCTGGGTTGGTGCAGTATCTGGGTGTGACTGTCATGCTTGGGTTTGTGCAGTATCTGGTGTGACTGTTCATGCCTCCGTGGTGAGAGGTGCCCTGTGCAACCCCCAGTGGGCTGGGGACATTCAGCCCAGCCAAACTTCTGAGGACGGCGTTGCAGGTCAAAAGATGCGTGGGGGGCAAGGTTGGGGTTTTCAGCATCTGTGTTTCTTCCAGATGTGGATGAGTGCTCGAGGAGACCCCGTGCAAACACGGCTGGTGTGAGGCACCTGCCTGGCTCCTTCCGCTGCACCTGTGGGGAGGGATTTGCACCTGCCCCAATGCCCGAGCTGCTTGGTAACTAGATCCCCTACCCTTCAAGAGCCCCCTGCTCTAACCACTGCACCCCCTCCCTTCCCAGGGGTCCCCTGGTCTAACCACTGCACCCTCTGCCCTCCCAGATCAGAGGACAGAAGCCAGGATTCTGACCCCCAGCCTGCACTCTCTTCTCCTACAGATGTGAATGAGTGTGAGGATGGTGGGCTTGCGCCCAATGGGGTCTGTGTCAACACCCTGGTCTCCTTAAGTGCCAGTGTCCAGCCGGCTTCCACTCAGTGAAGGACAGGCCACGCTGCGAAGGTGAGGGGCTGGGCCATTGGGGTGGAAGGTGAAGGGGCTGAGCTGATGTTTGGGGGCATATAGGGCTCAGGTGAGGGATCTGGGCCAGGGAGCTGCTTGTGGGCAGTGCAGCTCAGTGGGGGGCAGTGGGTCGGTGGGGCTGCTGTGGAGTACGAGCAGCTGTGTGAAGGGCTGGGTGGAGGGGTTTGTGGACATGAACTGTGAGAGGGTCAGGCTGGTGGCCATGTTGTGGGAGAGGGCCTGGCTGGGTGGCATGGCAGGGGAGCTAGGTGAGGGGCCAGGCTGGGTAGCCATGTCAGGGGAGCTGGGTGAGGGATCAGGCTGGGTGGCTATGTGTGTGGGCCTAGGGCTGGGTAACCATGTTGGGTGGGGAGTTGGAGGGGCTGGTGGCCATATATGTCTGGGGGGGATTGGGAGGGGGCTGGGTGCCCATATCTGGAGGGGGCTGGGTAAGGGGGCTGGGCTGTGTGGCCATGTCAGGGGATCTGGGTGATGGGGCCGGGCTGGGTGACCATGTGGGGGCAGGGGGGCTAGGCTGGGTGGCCTCGTTGAGGGGGCTGAGTCAGGGAACTCGGCTGGGAGGCCATGTAGGGGGGGCTGGGTGAGGGGGCTAAGCTGGGTGGCCATGTCCAGGGTGGGGCTGGATGAGGGGACAGGGTTGGGGTGGTTGAGGGAGGAGGCTGGGCTGGGTGGCCTTGTTGGGGAGGGGCTGGGTGAGGGGACTGGGTGGCCACATCTGGGGTGGGGCTGGGTAAGGGGGCCAGGCTGGGTAGCTATGTCCAAAGGGGTGGGATGGGTGAGGGAGCCAGGTTGGATGGCCATGTCCTGAGGGACACTGGGTGAGGGGACCAGGATGGACGGCCACGTGGGGTGGGGGCTGGGAGTGGCCCCCTCACCCCACAGCTCTCCCTGTTGCAGACATTAATGAATGTGACTTCCCGGCTGCCTGCATCGATGGTGAGTGTGTCAATTCCGTGGGCTCCTACCGCTGCCTGTGCCGTGCCGGGTACAAGCTGGTGAACGGCAGGAAGTGCCAAGGTGAGGTGGGGGTGTGGCACAGACAAGTGTGAGCATCCAGGTGTGTGCAGGCATGGTATGCCAGGAGTCTGGTGTTCCACACACAGGAGTGTGACACAGTGAGGAAAGCGTGTTGCACCAAGTATGAGCAGCTGTGTGTGGCAACACAAGGACATTGCACACAGGGGGAGGTAGGAAAGTCTGGGCATGGCGGGGTATGAAGGCACGTGAAACACTAGGCTTCAGGAATGCCTCGTGCCCAAGTGTGAGCCTGATATGCTGCCAGCTGGGCCTGCCACAAGTAAGAGCAAACACCAGGGTGTGTGTATGGGACAGAATGTGTGGAGCTGCACAAAGCAGTGCAAGGGCCCATGCATGTGTGCCTTAGTGAGTGTGGCACATTGGAAAAGGAATGAGTACAAGCCTGTGTGTATAGCTGAGTGTGAGTGTCCGTGAGTGTGAGTTTGTGTACTGTAGGGTGACACACGGGGCACAGGTTTGTGGCATGGATGAGTGTGTATCTGTGAGTGTGCACAGGTGTGGTTGTGCAGCAAGCATGCCATTGCACACTCCCTGCCTCTGTCTCCCACTGGTCTCCTGCTAGATGTCGACGAGTGTGCACTGGACCCCAGTTTGTGCCTGCCCCACGGGACGTGTGAGAACGTGGACGGCTCCTACGTGTGCGTGTGCGATGAGGGATACACCCCATCTGAGGATCAACATAGCTGTGAGGGTGAGAGTGGGACGGGGGGCCTTCCCTCTGGGGGGCACTGGCTCTGATCTGGTGGCAGGGTGGGGCACTGTGGGATTGATTTACCCTCTGCCCCCCAGATCTGGAGCCCCCCGACCACAAGAAGGAATGTTACCTGAACTTCGATGACACCGTCTTCTGTGACAGCGTCCTGGCCACCAATATCACCCGCCAGGAGTGCTGCTGCTCACTGGGGGCTGGCTGGGGTGACCACTGTGAGATCTACCCTTGTCCTGTGCCCAACTCAGGTGGGACACACTCTACCCCCTCCTCCATGCCACCCTCCCCCATTCCCACTGCCACTAGTGAACCGTGGAACTACCTGCTACTGGACATGGTGTGACTGTGAACATCCAACCCCCAGGCCCCAAGGCAGCTACTAGAATCCAGCTGTCTGGGTGGGGGGGGGGTTCAGGAAACCATTACCCATGGAGGGAGTGGGGGGATAGGGGCAGGATGGGCTTGTTGGTCTGATGTGGGGGCAGGGAGGGGGGATACCAGGCTGGATGGGCCAAAGGTCTGATCCATGGGGCAGGGAGAAGGAATACCTGGTCTAGACATTAATCCCTCTTCCCCAATGTGCATGTCACCCCCCTCCCCTGCAGCTGAGTTCCACTCCCTCTGCCCTGACGGGAAAGGATTCATCCTGGATGACAACATCCTGAACTATGGCATCCCCGCCCACCGGGGTGAGTGCCAGGGCCCACGCCCTGATCTGCTTGGTGCCTGCACTCGACAGCTGGGGGATCAGGAGCCAAGGTTACACCTTTCCCTGCACCCTTCCCCCACGAGTCACAGAGATTCCAACCCTGTTACCTGCCCATTACAGCCCCCCACACTCCACCCCAGAGGCAGCTGCATCTCAGTGCCAGCCAAGGGATCCCTGTATAAACAACCCCCATACCCCACCCCAGAGACAGCTGCATCTCAGCGCTGGGTGAGGGATCCCTGTATAAACAGCCCCCCTTCCCCACCCTGGGGCTCCTTGCAGACATTGACGAGTGCAGCCTGTTCAGGGAGGAGATCTGCAAGGAGGGGAAGTGTGTCAACACGCAGCCGGGCTACGAGTGCTACTGCAAGCAAGGCTTCTACTACGATGGCAACCTGCTCGAGTGTGTGGGTGAGGAGGGCGAGTGGCATCAGCTCGGGTGGGCAGATACCCTGGTCTAGAGCTGGGGGATGTGGGGGGGGCAGGGGTCAGGGCAGAGGGCTCAGTGTGTGTG
>NW_027425456.1:0-5435 GCF_003597395.2 Chelonoidis abingdonii
TTGTTCATTCCAGAGGAGTGGTGGTGGGCACAGGGGTGGTGTGATTGAGGTAGTTGGTGTCAGTGGTGGGGTGGATGTCGGTATGTCGGGTGCTGGGAGTTAGGTCGTATTCAGTGGAGGTTGTGCTGGGTACAGCGGAGGTGGTTGGATGATGGGTAGTTGTGTCAGTGGAGGCAGTGGTAAGGTACAGTGGGGTGCTGTTGAGGGTAGTTTGTCAGTGGAAGTGTGGTGGGTAAGTGGAGGTGTCATGAGGCCGTACTTTGTGTCAGTGAGGTGTAGTGGGTAACCGGGACGTGGTGATTGAAGGGTTGTCGTTGTTAATAGAGGTGGGTGGTGGGAAGAGTGGAGGTTGGTGAGGGTATTGTGTCAGTCGCGGGTTTGTTGTTTGTGTACAGTGGAGGTGCGAATGAGGGTAGACATATCAGTGGAGGTGGGGTAGGTATGTGAAGGTGGTCATGAGGGTAGTTGTTGTCGTGATGGTGGTGGTACAGTGACGGTGGTCGTGAGGGTAGACATATCTGTGGCGGTTGTGTGGTTACAGTGGAGTGTTATGGGGTAAGTATGTCAGTGGAGGTGTGGTGGGTACAGTGGAGATGCTGGTGAGGGTTGTCCGTGTCAGTAAAGGTGGGAGGGCACAGTGGATGTGCTGGTGAGTGTAGTATGTCAGTAGAAGTTGGGTGGTGAGTAAGTGGAGGGTGTCATGAGGTTGTTGAAGTGGAGTTGGTAGTGGGTAACTGGACTAGTGATGATCGGTAGTGTGTCAGTGGGGTGGTGGCGGGTACAGAGGAAGGGTGGTTTTTGGTATAGTGTCAGTGGAGGTGGCAGTTGGGTACAATGAAGGGCTGCTGAGGGTTGTCCATCACAGAGGAGGTGGTGTGGACAGTGGGAGGCTGATGAGGGTAGTTTGGTCAGTGGGGGTGGTGTCGTATAGTCGATGGTGCTGGTGAGCTTAGTCGTATCAGTGGAGGTTGTGCTGGGTACAGTGGAGGTGGTGATTGAGGGTAGTTGTGTCAGTGGAGTGGTGTGGGCCACAGTGGAAGTGGTTGTGGTGTAGTTGTGTCAGTGGAGGTGGCAGTGGGCACAGTGGAGGTGTTGTGGTGTAGTTGTGCAGTGGAGGTGTGACGGGTACAGAGGAGGTGGTTATTTGGGGGTAGTAGTGTCAGTGGAGGTGGCAGTGGCGTACAATGGACGTGCTGTGAGGGTTTGTCATCACAGAGGGGTGGTGGTTTGGCCAGTGAGGTGCTTGATGAGGTAGTTTTTGTTCCAGTGGGGGTGGTGGTCGTATAGTCGAGGTGCTGGTGAGCTAGTCGTATCAAGTGGAGGTGTGTGCTGGGTACAGCGGAGGTGGTGATGAGGTAGTTGTGCCAGTGGGGTGGCGGTGGGCAAGCAGAGGTGGTTGTGAGTGTAGCCTTGTCAGTGGAGGTGGCGGTGGGCACAGGGGTGGTTGTGAGGTGTTAGATGTGCAGTGGAGGTGGGGTGGGGTACAGTGGAAGGTCTTTGTTGATGGTATGTTTTTTTTGGTCAGGTTGGAGTGGTGTGGGGTACAGTGGAGGTGGTCGTGAGGGTTGTTGTGTCAGTAGAGGTGGTGGTGGGTAGAGTGGCGATGGGTGGTGAGGATTGTCTGTGTCAGTAAGTTGAAGAGGGCACAGTGGTGCCCTCACCAGCACGTCCATTGTACCCACTGCCACCTCCACTGACACTACTACCCCAATAACCACCTCCACTGTACCCACCACCATCTCCACTGACACAATTACCCCCATAACCACTTCCACTGTACCCACCACAACCTCCACTGATACGTCTACCTTCACCAGCACCTCCACTGTACCCACCACCACCTCCACTGACACAACTACCCCCATAACCACCTCTACTGTCACAACTACCCTCACCAGCACCTCCACTGTACCCACCACCACCTCCACTGTCACAACTACCCTCACCAGCACCTCCACTGTACCCACCACCACCTCTACTCACATGACTACCCTCACAACCATGTCCTCTGTACCCACCACCACCTCCACTGACACAACTACCCTCATGACCACCTCCACTGTACCCAGCACCATCTCCACTGATACGTCTACCCTCACCAGCACCTCCACTGTACCCACCACCACCTCCACTGACACAACTACTCACATAACCACCTCTACTGTCACGACTACCCTCACCAGCACCTCCACTGTACCCATCACCACCTCCACTGACAAAACTACCCTCATGACCACCTCCACTCTACCCACCACCGTCTCCACTGATACGTCTATGCTCACCAGCTCCTCCACTGTACCCACCACAACCATGACTGACACAACTACCCTCATTATCACCTCCATTCATTCCACCACCACCTCTATTAACACGACAACCCTCATCACCACATCCAATGTACCCACTACCACCTCCACGGACACAACCACCCTCACCAGCACCTCCACTGTGCCCATCACCACCTCCACTGACACAACTACCCTCACCAGTACTTCTACTGTACCTTCCACCACCTCCACTGACACAACTACCATCTTCACCACCTCCACTGTGCCCACTACCACATCGACTGACACAACTACCCTCACCAGCACATCCATTTTGCCCACCACCACCACCACTGACACAACTACACTCACCACCACCTCCTCTGTGCCCACCATCACCTCCACTGATACGACTACATTCACTAGCGCCTCCACTGTAAAGACCACCACTTCCACTGATATGACAACTCTCACCAGCACCTCCACTGTACCCACTACCACCTCCACTGACACAACTACCCTCACCAGCACCTCAACTATACCGACCACCACCTCTACTGACATGACTACCCTCATGACCACAACCACTGCACCCACCATCACCTCTACTGACACGACTACCATCACCAGGACTTTGACTGTACCAACCACCACCTCTACAGACACGACAACCCTCACAAGCACCTCCACTGATGCAACCACCCTCACCAGCAGCTCCATTGACACAGCTACCCTCACCAACACCTCCACTGTGCACACCACTTCCACTGACACAACATCCCCCATAATCACCTCCACTGTACCCACCACCACCTCCACTGACACAACTAGCCTCACCAGCACCTCCACTGTACCTACCACCATCTCCACTGACACTGTTACCCTCACCAGCACCTCCACTGTACCCACCACCACCTCCACTGACACTGTTACCCTCACCAGCACCTCCACTGTGCCCACCAGCACCTCTATTGACACAACTACACTCATCACCACCTCCACTGTGCCCACCACCACCTCCACTGACACAACTACACTCACCACCACCTCCACTCTACCCACCACCACCCCTACTGACACGACAACCCTCACAACCACCTCCACTGTACCCGCCACCACCTCCACTGACACAACTACACTCACAACCACCTCCACTGTGCCCACCGCCACCTTTCCACTGACACAATCTACCACTCAACAACCCCTCATGCCTGTGCCCACCGCCATCTCGCACTGACAAACTACACTCAGCAGCACCTCCACTCTACCCATCCACCACCTCTACTGACAGACAACTCCTCACAACCACCTCCACTGTACCACCACTACCTCTAACTGACACGAACTCCGCCTCACCAGCCACCTCCACTGACAACAACCCCCTCACTCAGCACCTCCACTGACACGCTACCCCTCAACCAACACCTCCATGGCAACGCACACCTCACTGACAATGCAAAAAAACCGTCACGACCAATCCCCTGTAACCTACCACACCTCCACTGATCACAACTAGCCTCCCAGCACCTCCACTGTACCCAGCAGCCACCCCACTGACACTTGTTACCTCACCAGCACTCCACTGTGCCCACACAACCTCCACTGGACCACAACACCTCATCACCACGTCCAACTGTACCCCACCACCCCTCCACTGACACAACTAGACCTCAGCAGCACCTCCACTCTAACCCCACCATCTCCACTGGCAAGACAACCCTCACGACCACCTCCACTGTACCCCACCACTCACCTCTACAGACAACGACTATTAACCAGCACGCTCCACTGTACCCACCACACCTCCACTCGACGACATCACCCTCACCAGCACTCCACTGTAAAACCCCACCAACACTCCACTGACACGAATAACCTTTAGCCCGTACTCTGGATCCCATGCCTCTATCCATTCGCAGGGCATCCCACCGATCCTTTCCACAGCAGGTGGGGAGTGGTGTTGGTGTGGGACCAGCCGCCTGGTTTGGCTCGTCGGAAGATGGGCTGCCAGGCCTTTGTCGCTTTGTCGCCGGGGACTGGGGCGGGGGCCGCGGGCGGACGCCCGGACCATGCTGCCGGGTGGGACCCGGGCTGCCGCAACCGGGTGTGCAAGCGCACGGTTTGCATAATGCGCATAGCGCATGCGCTTTTTGACAAAAGGGGCCGCCTGTCATCAAATAGCTGGAACAGCCCCCCCACCACGTCCCGCTGGCCTGAGGAACCAGGCAGCCAATGAGGCCAGCTGCAGCCTTGGAGTGGCGACGGATAGGACTCAGTTGCGGCTGCCCTCCAGTATTAATCTATCTCCCTAGTGGTGCGAGGGACTGGCTGAGGCCCAAGTGCTGTTAACTGAAAACTGCAAAATTCTTAATTATTCACTGATTTCAGACACCAGGATACTCTGCTGTAGCAATTTCCCTGTGGGCAGAGTTTCCTACGTATGGCTGAGCTTGGATGTGTTTTCATGCGATTTCTGCGTGCAGTCGTGTCATCTCATTCTTCTTTTTCAACGTCATTCATGCTTCTGTCTGTCGGATGAAGAACTGTCAGATTTTCTTATCCTTATATAACCAGTGTCTGGTACAGGCGCAAATGCGGTATGGTTCCCACAGCACCCATAAAACCCATTGCAACATATTGATAAGAACTGTGATGAATCAAATATTGTACACACATATTTCAACAAGAACTCTCGTCACTTTAGTCTCACATACGTGTCAGGGGGCAAGGAGCTTGCCCTTTTTTTTGGGTCAACGAGCCAGTTAAGAATAACAAGATCATTCTACACTGGGATGAACCTCACAACCTTTGCACACATACCTGGTTACATACCACACAACAATCAGTAAACATTACAGGACAATAGTGCAATCAAAACTGAAGAGTACCCACTGCGTGTATGGAAAGGATCGGGTGGGATGCCCTGGGGGATAGGATTAGAGGCATGATCAGATACGGGGCTAAAGGTATTCGTGTCAGTGGAGGTGTTTGGAGTGGTACAGTGGAGGGCTGGTGAGGGTAGATGTGTCAGTGGGTGGCGTGGGGGTACAGTGTGAGGTGCGGATTATACTAGTCGTGTCTGTGAGGTGGTGGTGGGTAAGGTGGAGGTGGTGGTGAGGGTCTGTCTTGCCAAGTGGAGATCGGTGGTGGGGTAGAGTGGAGGTGCCT
>NW_027425456.1:6536-11381 GCF_003597395.2 Chelonoidis abingdonii
CTGGGTTCTTTCCTGGCTCTGGGAAAAGATCTTTTGGATCTGCTTTGAGAGCACATCCTGAATCCTACTAAAACATCTTCCAGTTCCCTGCAGGAACGGTGGAGTTGCCAACCTGAGCCAATGTGTCTGCCTACCGGGCTACACTGGAGACCTGTGTGAGTCCGAAGCTCCCCATGACGCCTGCCAGAATGGCAGCACAGCCGTGGGAACCAAATGCATCTGTCTGCCTGGATTCTACGGCCCCCGGTGTGAGTCCTACAATAGCTCCATGGCCTGCCAGAACGGGGGCACTCCCATCGGAACAGACTGTGCCTGTCTCCCCGATTACTACGGCGCCCGGTGTGAATCCTTTAACAAAACCACCACAGCAACCCCTGTCACTATGACTACAAACAGCACCACCATCTGGAGCACCATAAGCACCACCACAACCCCCACCACGACGCAGAGCAGCACTGGCACCACCATCTGGAGCACAACCCTAAGCACCACCACCGCCACGATCCGTACCATCATCCCCACCACCACCACTACCACCACCACAGTCCCTACCACCACCACAACCCCTACCACAGCCCAGAGCAGCACCGGCACCACCATCCGGAGCACAACCCTAAGCACCACCACCATCCCTGCCACCATCCCCACCACCACCACAACCCCCACCATGACCCAGAGCAGCACTGGCACCACCATCCAGAGCACAACCTTAAGGACCACGACCATCGCCGCCACCACGACCACCACCGTCACCACCACCACCATGACCACCACTGTTCCCACCACCACCACTACGATCCCAGGTGAGTGACAGCTCATGCTGGAGTTGGGAATGCTCTTGTAACTGTGTTGGGCCCAGGATGGGAGAGAGATACAGTGGGGGAGGTAAGTTCTTTTCTTTTTGGGCCAACTTCTGTTGGGGGCAGAGAGATAAACTTCAGGGCTGGGAAGGGGACTCTGAGTATCCCAGCTAAATAAAAGGTTGTTAAGCATAAGGGGTTTGCACACCTTGCAGGACACCACGTAAAGTATTTGACCTGCCCTGAGTTTAAGCATAAGCTGCTTGTCTTCACTTTCAGGGCCCATCACGATCTCTCTCTACCTGCCTTTGAGCAGCTCATGACACCAGCCTCCATTGCCAATTTGTTACACATTCACAATCACCCCTTGATGCTCCCTCCACCCACAGCCTCTTCTAGGGGCAGAGACAGGGCCTAGGGCACCAGGATTCGGGGGGTGGCATTTTGTGTGCTCCCTATGGGGCGCGTGGGAGTTTCCAGTTCAGCTCCCGTCATGCCACTGAAGAAGGACCTTCTGCCGACTTGCCATAGAAAACAGTGGCAGGCAATTGAGCAGCTCAATGACTGCCGCTGTCGCCTGCGGCATTTCGGCAGAGGGTCCTTCTTCGGCGGCACAACAGAAGCGGAACTGGAAGCTCCAGCGTGCCGTGTGGGGAGCGCACAAAATGCCGC
Organism: Chelonoidis abingdonii; assembly: GCF_003597395.2. Lineage (NCBI taxonomy): Eukaryota > Metazoa > Chordata > Testudines > Testudinidae > Chelonoidis > Chelonoidis abingdonii. The sequence continues at coordinate 8,009 of NW_027425456.1, forward strand.
CCCCCGAATTCTGCCTAGGGCGCCAGAAACCCTGGCGCTACTTCTGAGCAGAGATGCCCATAAATGTCCGCAGATCCTCCTCATCCTCCTCCACCTAATTTTTTTCCATGACACTGACAAAAACCTTGAGAACTGTTCGGTGCTTCTGGGTTGAGACCACTGCTTGTCACGGTGCTCAGTGTTGTCTCATTGTTTCCTTGTACTCTCCCTCTCTTGTCTTATACTAGGACCATCAACTCTGGCGGGCAGGGAGCGTCTAGCACCACAGGGGCCTGGTCCAGGAGTGGGGCTCTGGGTGCTACAGTAATGATAATAAATAAATCCTCGGGGTCAGATTCTGATCTCAGTCACAAATGGTGTAAGTCCAGAGTGACTCCACAACAACCTAAATACAGAGCAATTCCACTCTGGCTGGCTGGCTCGCCACTCACTTATGTCAGTTGGGGTAACTCCACTGAGTTGAGTGAGGTGCTCCAGAGTAACAGTACTGTAGTGAAGACAGGCCAGAGTAATTCCACTCCAGTGTAAATCTGGAGTAGCTCTGCCCCTGTCTAAATTCAGAGTAACTCCACAGTGGTGCAAATCTTGAGTGACTCTCTGTCACGGACTCACAGATCGTGCCCACACTTGGCCCTGTGCGGTCCGTGGGGGGTGCCCCTTTCAGTGAGACAGCCCTTCTCGGGGGTCCACTCTCTCTCGGGGTNCCACCTCCACTGACACAACTACACTCACAACCACCTCCACTGTGCCCACCGCCACCTCCACTGACACAACTACACTCACAACCACCTCCACTGTGCCCACCGCCATCTCCACTGACACAACTACACTCAGCAGCACCTCCACTCTACCCATCACCACCTCTACTGACATGACAACTCTCACAACCACCTCCACTGTACCCACCACTACCTCTACTGACACAACTAGCCTCACCAGCACCTCCACTGACACAACCACCCTCACCAGCACCTCCACTGACACAGCTACCCTCACCAACACCTCCACTGTGCACACCACCACCTCTACTGACACTGCAACCCTCACGACCACGTCCACTGTACCTACCACCACCTCCACTGACACAACTAGCCTCACCAGCACCTCCACTGTACCCACCACCACCTCCACTGACACTGTTACCCTCACCAGCACCTCCACTGTGCCCACCACCACCTCCACTGACACAACTACCCTCATCACCACCTCCACTGTACCCACCACCACCTCCACTGACACAACTAGACTCAGCAGCACCTCCACTCTACCCACCACCATCTCCACTGGCAAGACAACCCTCACGACCACCTCCACTGTACCCACCACCACCTCTACAGACACGACTATTATAACCAGCACCTCCACTGTACCCACCACCACCTCCACTGACACATCTACCCTCACCAGCACCTCCACTGTACCCACCAACACCTCCACTGACACGAATACCTTTAGCCCCGTATCTGATCCATGCCTCTATCCTATTCCCCCAGGGCATCCCACCGATCCTTCTCCTACAGCAGGTGGGTGACTCTTCAGTTTTTTGATTGCACTATTGGTCCTGTTAATGTTTACTGATGTTGTGTGGGTTATGTACGCAGGTGTGGTGGGGTGTGAGGTTCATTCCCAAGTGTAGAATCTTCTGTTAGTTTTCTTTTAACTGCTCTTTGACCAAAAACAGTGCAACTCCTCTGCCTGTGACAGCATTATGTGAGATTTGAAGTGAGTCTTGTGAATTATGGATGTGTTAAATATTTGATTTCATCACAGTGTCTTAGTCAATATGTTGCATGGGTTTTATTGGGGTGGGACATACCGCATTTTTGCCCTTTTAAGAAGGCACTGGGTAGGTATAAGGATAAGAAAATCTACAGTTTCTTTCATCCAGACAGAGAAGCATGGACTGGAGTGAAAAGGAAAGAGATGGAGAATGACATCGACTGGCACGCAGAAATCGCAGTGGAAAACACATCCAAGCTCAGTCCATACTAGAAACTCTGCCCACAGGAGAAACTGCTTACAGCAGATTATCCTGGGTGTTTGCTGATCAGTGAATAATTAAGAATGTTGACTTTTAAAGTAACAGCACTGGGGGCCTCCAGCAGTCCCTCGTCACCACCTAGGGAGATAGAATTAATACTGGAAGGTCAGGCCCAACTGGAAGTCCTATCCTCCCACTCAAAGTCTGCAGCTGCCTCATTGGCTTGTGCCTGGTCCTCAGGCCAGGCAGTGATCTGGGGGGCTGTCCGAGCTATGATACAGGCGTCCTGTTGCCAAAAGCGCATCATCATCAGCATTATCAAACCTTGCTCTTGCACCCCTGTTGCAGTCTGTGTCCCACCCTGTGCAGCATTCCTGCTCCGCTCCTGGCTCCCTCCCTGCTCCCATTCCTTGCCTGGCTCCGGAGCATCTGCTACAAATCCTGGCTCTGATCCCCCATCTCCGACTTCAGACTCAGTCTCTGGCTTGACACCTGATTCCGGCACTTGGTATCGGACCCCCTCCCCAGCTCTGACCCTCTGCTTGAATTCCTGGTTCTCACTCTGGCTCCACCCCTGCATCTGGTGTTCAGCCTCTGACTCCAGTCCTTACTTTTGGTGTCATTTTCCAGTGCCTGACCCCTGCTCTGCCCATTCAGATCCCACTTTGACCAGTCAGGCATACTGCCAGCATCCTGGTTCCCAACACTTCCGGCTTGAAACTATGTGATAACCCCTTGAAATCTGGAGCAAAATTTTCTTAAGTTCCCAAATGACTTAGGAGCTGATGGGGCTGTCTATAAAGTATGTAATAAATTGGGGGGCTATGCTTTCATTTTGCATGTTTGTTTCAGTGTTACAAAGTGTTATGCGAGGTGGGTGCGTCTTGAAAATCACCAGAAAATGGGCAGACCCTAAGTCCCATTTTTAAGATAACTTAGACCCAGTCTACACACAAATGTATATCAGCTATAACTGTCAGAGAGGGGAGTGTGGGGTTTTTTTTTAATTGAAATAGTTATTAGAGTTCAATGAATAATTGAGTCTCCTGAAACTAAATGAAACGGAAAGTATTCTTTTTTTCTCACTGAAACAAAAAGACATCAGGAGGGTAAATGTCACATCACTGAAACTATGCAGGTATAGGAAAAAATTAGCTCTTGTTGATTTCACTGAAAAGCAGGATCTAGTGGGTTAGAGCTGGAGTGGCTGAGAGCCAGGACTCCTGGGTTCTCTCCCCGGCTCTGGGAGGGGAGTGGGGGCTGGTGGGTTAGAGCAGGGGGCCTGGGAGCCAGGACTCCTGGGTTCTTTCCCTGTCTCTTAGAGGGGAGTGGGGGCTGGAGGGTCAGGGCAGGGGGGGCTGGGAGCCAGGACTCCTGGGTTCTCTCCCCGGC
>NW_027425457.1:0-2430 GCF_003597395.2 Chelonoidis abingdonii
AAAACTAGGTACAATTCAAGTGATTTTTAAAATTGCCTATGAAACTGAATTAACAAAATAAATGAGCTTATGAACAACCATAGTTTCAAGTGAAAAACTATAAATGGACTTCTTTGCAAAGAAATTTTTAAGTTTTCTTACAGGAAAACCACAAACTGTCTGGAAAGAAAGAGAAGACTGAATTACTTGCCTAAGTGATATTAAATACCCAGAGAATTGCTGGACCTGTGATGATGATGATGACAGGGGCTTGCTCACCTGTGGCTCCCCCTCCCCGGGCTGTTGAGGCACAGCCAGGCAGGTCTGCATCTGCAGGCAGGCACCCTGCTTCAGCTGGAGCTCCCATTAGCCCTGGTGGTTGGGAGCCTTCCCGCCAATGGGCTTGGGAGGAGGGGGAAAGCAAAGGCGGAGATTGTAGGGAGAGGGGGTTGCGGGGAGGGCAGCTGTCTCTGGATGCACAAAGGGGCGGGGGGCTCTCTAGTGAGGGGTGATGGGGGCTTAGGGGCCAGTGGGGAGGGTCTTTGGCGGGGGGCAAAGGGTTGGTGGGTTTCTGTGGGGGGCGGGGGGAAGTGAGGGACAAAGTCAGGTGCAGCCAGGGTCTGCTCTTCGGGGGTTGCTATAGCCCCCCCCAGGAAACCCCCTCTGTACTTGTATTTAATACCAGCCCGGCACGCCCATTGCGGCCGCCACCGGCGTGGCGTCTGTCTGACGGTGACAAACTCCGCCTGCTTTCTGCCTGCGGCTCCCGCCCCCTCCCTGCTGTGGAGGCGTGGCCAGGCAGCTCTGGCAACGCCCCCTACAGCTGCCATTGGCTGCTGTTACCGGCCAATGGGCAGGCAGCAGGGTCGGGGCGAGGGGCGGTGCAGAGCTGTGCTGTGCGGGCGTAGAGTCTGTGCAGCGCGCGGGGACGCTGGGGCGGGGTGGGAATCGGGGGCGGGGGGATAGTTGCCTCTGAGGTGGGAAGGTCCCATGTTGACAACCCCTGGTGTGGGGAGCCCTCACCACATTTCTCTGTAGCTTGGGCCCCTGAATCACTAACAATTTAAACATTAAAGCCAACTCTTTTAAGAAGACAAACCACTCCATTAAAAAACATTTTTTTTTCCAGAATGAAAACCAAACTGCTGTGAAAAACCAACTTTGAAAAACCATTTTTGGCCCTTCCATTTTCAGGGAGAGTAGGTGACTAGATAGCAAGTGTGAAAAAGCAAGGTGTGTGTGTGGGGGGGTAATAGGAGCCTATATATGAAAAAGACCCCAAAATCAGGACTGTCCCTATAAAATCGGAACATCTGGTCACCCTACTCTGCCCTAACATTCACCTTTTTGATCTGAGGAGGGGAAATTAAGTTATCTGCACAACTGGGCTGCTTTTGGCTAATCTTTTTTCGTGTAGTTAAAATACATTTTTCTTTGGGACCGTCTTACAGTATTAAACATTAAATCACCATACACAACAATCCTTAACATTACTGTATCCATTCCGAAGTGTGGGGCCCCTTGCAGATATCAATGAATGTCTTGGGGCTTCTTTGTTTTTTAAGCATCTTTCTTTCATGCTTAAAATTTGGGGGTGGTTTTTGAAATAAAATGGGTGTATCACAACCATAGTAAGCACCCTACAAATGCCAGGAGCTTTTACATGTTTGATTTTCTTTAGAGTAAATGCTTGTTCTAAAGTACGGTGGAGGTTTGTGAACCCTTGAAACATTTCAGTTTTTGATTAGACTCTTGTTTATTTTGTAAATATATTATTTAAATGACTTTGAGTTGCTAGAAAGAGTGACCCATAGCGTTCAACCAACTCCTGGGTTATATTTAAACCAGTGGTTCTCAAACTTTTGTACCGGTGGCCCCTTTCACATAGCAAGCCTCTGAGTGTGACCCCCCTTATACATTAAAAACACTTTTTTATATATTTAACACTATTATAAATGCTGGAGGCAAAGTCGGGTGTGGGGTGGAGGCTGACATCTCGTGAACCCCCATATAATAACCTCGCAACACCCTGAGTGGTCCTGGCTCCCAGTTTGAGAACCCCTGGGTTAGGGTGAAGGGTTTGTCACAAGAGGTAAGTAAAATGCAGACTGTTGTGTTGCCAAGCCTTCTGAGCCAAGTGATTGCCAATAAACCTCCCCAAATCCATAAAAAATCCCCACCAAATAAGCAGATGTGGGGATCTGTATCCAAACATCATAACTCTGGGCTGGATTTGAGGCCAAAAATGCTGCAGGAAAGAAGAGGGGGAAAAAGTATTAGATGCAAACAGCCACCTTATGTCAGAGTGACCTAGCTCCTCATCTGAGCCGGGGCAGCTCTGAGAGCTGCCCCGGTCCAGAGTGAGAACAATTGATGCCTTCCCGCCGGCCCGGCCCCGTGTTTACAGGCTGGACCAGCCGCAGGCCTGTGCAGGGACAAAGACAAAAGCAC